>NC_041380.1:398545649-398583533 GCF_002162155.2 Triticum dicoccoides
CAATCCGCGCCGCCCGCGCCTCCCGGAGTCGGATCCGGCCGCCCCGCCGGAGTCCGGCCGCCCTGCCGGAGTCCGGCCGCTCCCCGGCCTCCCCCCGACACGCTCGAGCCTCGCCGTCGCCGGAGACGGAGGAACCGGCCTCTTCTCGCCGGAGTTGATTTTTTCTCGCGGGGTGATTTTTCTACCAAGTCCTAAATTGCAGATCCAAGTGCCCCTGTTCGTAGCTCCGTAACTTTGCATCCGTAACTCCGATTCATGCATATAGCATACCAAAATGTTCATCTCAGAGAGAACATCATTTCATTCCATTGCATCATTTTCATTTGAGTTCATCTTGATGCCCGAAATGCTGTTAGAAGAGGGCTACTTGAGATTATTGTCAGATCTGATACTCCGTTTAGGTTTTTGTCATTTTTGCCATGATTAATGTGTGCATGATATGCCCTGATGCTCTACATGTGTTTTGTTAAGGGTTTTGTCATCTTTCCAGAGGTGCAACCCATGTATTTTTGTGATGTGTGTGGTGATTTGTGCAAGCTTGCAAAGTGGTGCACTTGCTAATTCTGTTTTCAGGGACTTAGTGATTTCATTGTCCTGGAGCTGTTTATCTCATGATGCCATATGTTCTTGTTGTTTCCTAGTGATCCGTGCCTCTTTTGAGGATGATCAGTAAGGGAGTTTTGTTAATCTTGTAGTGCTATATCCATCCATGTCTTTGTTTGCAATTATGGAGCACCCTAGCTTGAGTCAATCGAGCTCTACTTTTGCTACTTTGTGAATCTGAGAAGATTGTCAACTTGTTTGTAATTTTGCCGGTGATGTTGTAGTTGATCCGTGCATGCTATGCTATTGTCCTTGCCATGTCTATCTTGCATTTTGTGCCTTCTTGATGGATGTATGCTTGTGTTGCCATGACTTGCACCGTGGTGAGTGCATCGAGCTCGTAAACATGCCTACTTGAGTTATATTTTAGCATGTGTCAGTTTTCACTAAGTATGAAAACTGATTATGTTTTTGCTATGTTCACGTGCTTGCAATTGTATTTTCTGATCCCTTTTGGCTCAAGGTCACTAAGGGACTTTTGTTAAGCTCTTTGAGCAGATCCATGCAGTGCTTTACTTTGCCCTGTTTAGATCCTGTAGCATGTAGTTTTGTTGCTCCGAAGAGTGCTACCTGATCTGAAATTCCAGACAAGTGTTGATTTCACCAAGTCTGAGATCTGTTTGCCATATGCATTTTTGCCATGCTTGTTTGAACCTGTTAATGGATGAATTGGCCATAGATCAGTGCTAGACTTTTGTTAAGCATCTTGTGTGCATCCCTGCCATGTATTTTGTTGTCATGTTTGAGTGCTGTAGCATGTTCATCTCATTGCATTTAGATGCCTACTTGCTGTAAATCGCAGACCGGTGTCATATTTGAATCGCTTGCCATTTCCAAACCGTAACTCCGATTCCGGCGTTCTTTATATCGTTTTCAAGCGATTTCATCTCATATTTCCAGTGGCACACTTGGATTTCCATGTTGAGGCTAGGGTCGTGCATTTCCTGTCATATCTTGCATTTTGCATCCCGCATCGCATCCCGCATAGCATATCATCATTGCACAATATTGCTTGGTCTTGCACGTGGTTGATTGTATCCTTGTTGATTGTTTGTCTTGTTTGGGTAGAGCCGGGAGACGCGTTTGCTAACGAGGAGCCCGTTGAGTTTGCTTTCAAGGATCGAGTCAACTCTGACAACTGTGCAGGCAAGATGATCATACTCTCGAAATCACTACAATCTTTGCTATGCTAGTTTGTTCGCTCTTTTGCTATGCCATTGCTACGATGCCTACCACTTTCTTGCAAGCCTCCCAAATTGCCATGTCAAACCTCTAACCCACCTTGTCCTAGCAAACCGTTGTTTGTCCATGTTACCGCTTTGCTCAGCCCCTCTTATAGCGTTGCTAGTTGCAGGTGAAGATTGAAGGCCGTTCCTTGTTGGAACATTTATTTACTTGTTGGGATATCATTATATTGCCATGTTATCTTAATGCATCTATATACTTGGTAAAGGGTGGAAGGCTCGGCCTCTCGCCTAGTGTTTTGTTCCACTCTTGCCGCCTTAGTTTCCGTCATATCGGTGTTATGTTCCCGGATTTTGCGTTCCTTACACGGTTGGGTTATAATGGGAACCCCTTGATAGTTTGCCTTGATTAAAGCTTTTCCAGCAATGCCCAACATTGGTTTTACCAATCGCCACCTAGCCTTTTCTTTCCCTTGGGTTCTGCAGACTCAAGGGTCATCTTATTTTAGCCTCCCCGGGCCAGTGCTCCTCTGAGTGTTGGTCCAACCGAGCGATGTCCGGGGCTACCAAGGGCAACTCTGGGCTGGCCTACCCGACGTCTTGCTCATCTGAGTGTGCCCTGAGAACGAGATATGTGCAGCTCCTATCGGGATTTGTCAGCACATTCGGGCGGTGTTGCTGGTCTTGTTTTAACCCGTCGAAGTGTCTTGAATTACCGAGATACCGAGGCTAATCGGAACGTCCTGGGAGGAGGTCTATTCCTTCGTTGACCGTGAGAGCTTGTCATGGGCTAAGTTGGGACTCCCCTGCAGGGGTTTGAACTTTCGAAAGCCATGCCCGCGGTTATGGGCAGATGGGAATTTGTTAATGTCCGGTTGTAGATAACTTGAACTTGAACTTAATTAAAATGAATCAACTGAGTGTGTTACCGTGATGGCCTCTTCTCGGCGGAGTCCGGGAAGTGGACACGGTGTTGGAGTAATGTTTGCGCAGGCTGTTCTCTAGTTTCTCGCTCGCGCTTTGCCTCCTCTTCTCGCTCTCCTTTGCGAATAAGTTAGCCACCATATATGCTAGCCGCTTGCTGCAGCTCCACATATATTTACCTTGCCTTACCTATAAGCTTAAATAGGCTTGATCGCGAGGGTGCGAGATTGCTGAGTCCCTGTGGCTCACAGATTACTATTACACCAGATGCAGGGCCTGATGATTCCGCTCCAGGAGACGCGTATGAGCTCAAGTGGGAGTTCGACGAAGACTCTCAACATTATTATGTTTCCTTTCCCGATGATCAGTAGTGGTGCCCAGTTGGGGTTGATTGGGACCGTGTCGCTTGTTGGGTTATCTTTTATTTTGGCGCCGTAGTCGGGCCATGAGTGTTTGGATGATGTAATGTTATTTATGTACTTGGTTGACGTCGTGAGTGTAAGCCAACTATGTTATCTCCCCTTTATTATTATTTATATTCCATGGGATGTTGTGAAGATTGCCTAACTTGCAACTTATGCCTTCAATGCGATTATGCCTCTAAGTCGTGCCTCGACACATGGGAGCTATAGTCGCATCGAGGGTGTTACAAAATCCCCCCGAAGACTGGCGATGGGGGCCATGTCCAATTCGGCCCCCAGTCAAAAACTATTCCGGAGGCCCATATGGCTCCGGAATCAGGCAAGCAGCCTCCTTCGCAAGAAGGAGGTGCACCTATTCCGCCGGTGACCTCTGTCCATCCAGAGGCGTCGGATACTTTACTGGAAGCACTGCAAAGCGCTTCCATTGTTGAAGAACACCATACCCTCATGGGTACGGTGGTTGAGAGGGTTCGGTCCGCTAAGAGCGCACTGACGGAAGCCTGCACCAGCCTTCTGACAGGCTTTAAGGTATGCAATGTAATTTATGCAAAAAGGAATATCATAGTATAGACAGTAGCCCATGAGACACTATCCGGTGCTCGAAAAGAGAAGCCGGGCAGAGGATCAAATAATTTTCGCAGGAGACTAACCAATATATGTTTATATGAATAAGCAGGCGTCGATGTTGGCTGTGACCTCTCATTCTGCCGAAGTCTCTAAACTGAAGTAGAGTTTGGAGCGGGCCGAGGAAGAGCTCGGCCATCTTAAAAAACAACTAGAGGACCAGCAAGGTATGCAATGGTCTATTCGGATGTAGAAAGATATGAATTGTGTATGTTGATCATACTATCATGATATTTCGTAGGGGCTGCGACTGAGGTGGAGACCCTCAAGAAGTCGCTGCCGAGGCCCAACAGAGAGCGGTGAAGGAACAAGTCGCCCGTGAAAAGCACGAGGCAAGGGTCAGGGAGGTCTAGCAGGAGCTCCAGGATGCCGCAAAGAAATGTGAGTCCTTGGAGCGCAAGATCTCAGACCAAGAGTCCAAACTTGCTAAGGCCCGCCAAAGTGCGCAAGAGGCTCGGGCCGAAGCCCAGGATGCCCTCCAGGAGATCCAGGAAGCCAGGAAAATCACGGCGGGTAAGGCCTTTATTATGCAGAGCAAGTTTGTGAAGAAAAGGTACCTCTTACCGACCCGGATTTGGAGTTCTCCACGAGCGTTTACGGGTCTGCCGCGCAGTGTTGCTGACGTAGCGGAGTTCTTCCGAGCCGAAGAGGGGAGCTCAATGGAGAACCTGTTCTGGTTGCAATACCTTGCGCCAGAACATCCGGTGCCCTTTAGCGATGAGCTGAAGCAGCTGACCGAACTGCATAGGGCGGCCGAACTGGCCATGAAGGATTTGACAATCCGTCTATGGCCTGCTGACGCCCTGCCCAGTAGCTACTTTGGACTCGTGAAGCGGCTGGTTAATGCCTGCCCTCGGCTTGACGCCATCAAGCGGTCGGTCTGCATCGAAGGTGCACGAATGGCCTTCGCCCGTGTCAAGGTGCAGTGGGCGAAGATGGACGCTGTCAAGCTCGCGACCGAGGGACCGCCCGCGGGCAAGGAGCACCGTACGCCTGAGCGATATTTTGAGGATGTCCTGAAGGGATCCCGCATTGTAGAGGGCCAGTGTTCAAAAGACATTATGTTTAAATGAATACATTCATGTTATCTCGTCCTGTATGATGAAAAGAAGGCTGATATGTAATATAATGCTTGCTGTTTATTTTAAAATTGTATCTCCTGTGCGGCCGTATTGTTAAATCTGAGAGTTGGCCAGTCGTCGGTTTCAGCCCTCACGTAGGTAGTACGGGGGTGTTCGGGTTGAAACCTAAACACTCTTGATCCAAGATTTTGGTCCTTAAAGGAGGTGTTCAGCGCAGCGAACCAGGCAATCGGACTATGTGGCTTTATCACCCTCACTTAGCCATAGGAGTTTGACAATAGAAATGTAGGCGCAACCCCTAGTATTCGTTAATCCGGACTAGGGTATTGTAGACACCTGATCGGGTGAAGGCCGATCCGTCGCATAATGCGGAAAAAATTGCGAGAGATTTTAGCCTCCGTATAGCTGACCAGCTCACGCCGCATCATGACAGTCAGTTTTCGGCTTTCGCTACTAAGGTGCTCATCCGGATAAACCAGGACACAATCGCAGTAGTTCTCCCTTTACTACCCTAGCCGATAGAGCGGAACGTAAAGTAGTAAGCACAGGAGCCGGGCAACCCAACTATTGACCAAAGACATGATTCGGAGCTGATGCATATAATGCTAAATTCGAGGGGGGGCGAACTATACTGTAAAAGTGTTCGGACTTGTTGCCGTAGTATGGAGCACAGTGAGGCTCCTGGCAAATCAACGCGTACCAAAGTATACGGATGCAATCAATAAGAATAACAAAATAAAATGAAGTAGTAAGCCAGCGCCACATAAGCTGGGCCACAAGCTGTTTCCATTACAATTTGATTAACGTCAAAGCGTATTTGTACAAATAGTGCGATAGGCAACAAGGCTATTTAACATGCCAAGACCAAGGGGGGAGCTTCGTGCGGGTCCTGAAGATAGGCAGAGTGATCATCAAAAAGACCACCTAGAAATTCACCCATACATCGATGCTACTTGCCACCTTGGTATATCCATCCTTCGAAAGGATCGATTATTAGGCCGTCGAGAAGGACATGTGAAGAAAAAACCTGAAAAGGAAAAAAAATAAAAGAGAAAATGTCTGTGTCTAGGGATGGTCGAGCCGTATTATGGATCACAATCGGGTTGCGCCTCCGTCTTTGCCCATGGTATTTTGAGTGCGTAGTTATGTGCATGCGGTACGTATGCCGCCAATTGGTTGGGACTGAGACGGAGGCCGAATTGCCATTCGAGCTCCTGACGAGCTGGACTGTCCTTCCGCGGTATAATCCGGACTCGTTTGACAATGTCCGGGAGCTCGGCCAGTGAATTAAAGTTCTGCTTGATAAGGTTGCTCTGTACTTCCGCTGCAAGGGCCGCGGTGTGCTCCTCGGTACGGAGGGAGCGTTCCGTGTTTCCATTGACTGTTATGACACCGCGTGGTCCGGGCATCTTGAGCTTGAGATAAGCATAGTGTGGCACCGCATTGAATCGAGCAAATGCAGTTCGTTCGAGCAGTACATGATAGCCACTGTGGAAGGGGACGGTATTGAAGATCAAGTCCTCGCTTTGGAAGTTGTCCGGAGATCCGAAGACAACTTCCAATGTAATTGAGCCTGTGTAGCGGGCCTCTACACCTGGTATTACTCCTTTAAAGGTAGTTTTTGTGGGCTTGATTCTTGACGAATCGATGCCCATCTTGCGGACTGTATCCTGATAGAGAAGGTTGAGGCTGCTACCACCATCCATGAGGATGCGCGTGAGGTGGAATCCATCAATGATTGGGTTGAGGACCAGTGCGGATGAGCCTCCATGACGGATACTAGTCGGATGATCCCTGCGATCGAAGGTGATCGGATAGGATGACCATGGGTTGAATTTTGGGGCGACTGGCTCTATCGTGTAGACGTCCCTGAGCGCTCGCTTGCGCTTCCTCTTGGGGATGTGGGGAACGTATATCATGCTCTCCGTTTTCACTTGAGGGGGGAAACTTCTTTTGTCCCCCTGTGTTCGGTGGACGAGTCTCCTCGTTGTCGTCCTCACTTTGCGACCCCTTCTCCTTGTCTTCGATATTCAACTTACCGGCCTGTTTAAAGACCCAACAACTTCTGTGGGTATGATTGGCTGGTTTATCGGGGGTGCCATGGATCTGACATGGACGATCCAGTATGCGATCCAAGCTGGATTGGCCCGGATTGTTTCTTTTGTATGGCTTCTTCCACTGGCCGGACTTGGAACCACTGAATCCAGCGTTGACCGCCGTGTCATCGGTATTGTTACCATTATTTCGATGCTTATGCCTGTTGCGTCGGGGCTTGCCATTGCTATTTCTAGCTTCAGAAGTGCCAGGTTCGCTTGCATTATTATTGCTATGGGCTAGCCAGCTATCTTCGCCCACGCAAAAGCGGGTCATAAGTGCAGTGAGGGCCGCCATGGACTTCGGCTTTTCTTGGCCGAGGTGTCGGGCGAGCCATTCTTCGCGGATGCTATGCTTAAAGGCCGCTAGGGCTTCGACATCTGGACAGTCAATGATCTGGTTCTTTTTAGTGAGGAACCGAGTCCAAAATTTCCTGGCTAACTCTACGGGCTGTTGAACTATGTGACTTAAGTCATCAGCATCTGGAGGTCTGACGTATGTGCCTTGGAAGTTGTCACGGAAGGCGTCTTCCAGGTCCTCCCAGCTACCAATAGATTTTTAGGCAGTTGTTCAACCAGTGCCGAGCTGGTCCCTTGAGTTTTAGGGGGAGGTATTTGATGGCATGAAGATCATCACCGCGGGCCATATGAATATGGAGAATAAAGTCCTCAATCCATATCGCGGGATCTGTTGTTCCATCATATGATTTGATATTCATAGGTTTGAACCCTTCTGGGAATTCAGGTTCCATTACTTCATCAGTGAAGCAGAGGGGATGTGCGGCACCTCTATATCCGGCCAGGTCGTGACGTAGCTCGGATGGAATCCGTCTGCGGTTTTCGGCCCGGGTGTGATTATGCTTGTCACGTCCGGCTAGATAGCCGTTGTCGTGCCTCGGGGCACGCCCCCGTGATCTGTAGATCGATTTGGTTGGACCTGCTCTATTTTGCAGGTCCTGCCGTAGGTCATATGTATATCCCCGAGCTGTTGTGTCTCGATCTTTACGGCGAGATAATATGGGCTGGTGTTCGGCTTGAGTTATCATTTTGTCCCGGCCACGTGGTGGCCGGTCAGCCGCATTATAGGCTGACGGTATGGGCTCAAGTGCCTTGTCGTCAAATTGAGGTAGGAGTTTATGCTTCAGGTAACTTTTAGTTGGGCGCTTGAGGTCGTACTCCTTGGCTGCCAGGACATTAGTCCACCTATCGTTGAGTAGATCTTGATCAGCTTGAAGCTGCTGCTGTTTCTTTTTCAGGATCCTCGTAGTGGAAATTAGCCGGCGCTTAAAGCGCTCTTGCTCAAGAGGTTCCTCAGGCATGATAAAGTCTTCATCGCCGAGGCTCACCTCATCCTCGGAGAGTGGAAGATAATTAATGTCCTCCAAGTCTTCATTTATGGCCTGTTCATGAGGGATAACTTTCCCATCTTCCCGATCGTCTTGTTCGGAGGTTGGCTCGACGAGGTTTTATTGCTCTTCGGCCTCATCCGGAGTGTTGTTGTTTCTCATGCCGGTATCGCAGTCTTTTCCATGGCGTGATTTAGAGCGACACCACTGACGTCGGTGCTTTGGCTGTATCTCAGGAGGTTTATCCTCGACTGGATTTTTCTCATTATCGCTGTCACCCTCTTTGGGTGTATCCACCATGTATACGTCATACGAAGAGGTGGTCGTCCAGCATCTGGTAAACGGTGGGTTTTGGGCCTGCTCTTCTCTGGCATCGTCGTCCATACTGTCGATGTCTTCGGAGCTGTAATCGAGCATGTCAGTTAAGTCCTCGACTGTGGCGATGAAGTGGGTGGTGGGTGGGACGTAAAATTCCCCGCTCTCAGCCCCTAGTCCGGGTTGGGCATAGTACGGACGTTGCTCCTCTGTAATAACAAGGGATCGCATCAAGTCCAAAGCCTCGCTTAAAGGCGAGGTTTGTCCAGGGAGAAAAGAATTCATGGAGTACGACGAGAAGGGGACTCCATGGCCGAGCTCACATGATGCTGACTCCGAGGGTTCGGAGCCAGTGTCCGGAGAAGAGTCCGGCTTTATGATGGTTGCCAGTGACACTGCTTCCTCCGACTCTCCCGTACTGGGCTTAGTAGCCGCAGATAGTCCGGCGGGCTTAGAAATCCCGTCTTCGGACCTAGCGACGTGCTCTGTATCTAAGGCCAGAGCGGAGGTTGGGGTCGTGAATCCTTGGAAGATCAAGTCTCCTCGGATATCAGCGACATAATCCAAGTTTCCAAAACTAATCCGGTGACCTGGGGCGTAGCTGTCGATCTGCTCTAGATGGCGAAGCGAGTTGGCCTGCAGTGCAAAGCCGCCAAATACGAAGATCTGGCTGGGGAGAAAACCCTCCCCTAGGGCAGCATCGTTGCGAATGATTGATGGAGCCATCGAACCTTCTCGCAATGACACGGTGGAACTCTCAATGAAAGCACCAATGTAGGTGTCAAAACCGGCGGATCTCGGGTAGGGGGTCCCGAACTGTGCGTCTAAGGTCGATGGTAATAGGAGACATGGGACATGATGTTTTACCCTAGGTTCAGGACCTCTTGATGGAGGTAATACCCTACGTCCTGCTTGATTGATCTTGATGAGTATGAGGATTGCAAGAGTTGATCTACAACGAGATCGTTGTGGCTAAACCCTAGAAGTCTAGCATGTATGATTGTCATTGTTCTCTACGGACTAAACCCTCCGGTTTATATAGACACCGGAGGGGCCTAGGGTTATACAAAGTCGGTTACAGAGGAAGGAAATAATACATCCGGATGCCTAGCTTGCCTTCCACGCAAAGGAGAGTCGCATGCGGACATGGGAGGAAGTCTTCTATCTTGTATCTTCATGGTCCAACAGTCCGGCCCATGTCACACACGCAGGACGCCCGGGGACCCCTTAATTGAGGACTCCCTCATGAACCCTTCCGTGATGGTGTCTAGATTGGATCTGGTGGTTCTGGACTCTACGGCGACCGGATGAATATTTCGTCGACTCCCTTAGGGTTTTGGGAATATTAGGGTATTTATAGAGCAAATAGGCGGTCCAGGGGGCACCCGACGTGGGCACAACCCACCAGGGCGCGCCTGGGCCTCCTGGCGTGCCCTAGTGGGTTGTCCCCTCCTCGGGACTCCCCCAGGTGCAACCAAGGCCCAATATCTTCCATCTGGTCCATAAAAAATCTCCGTAAAGTTTCGTGGCATTTGGACTCTGTTTGATATTGATTTTTTGCGATGTAAAAAAACGTGGAAAAAACAGCAACTCGCACTTGTCACTATGTCAATAGGTTAGTACCAAAAAATGATATAAAATGATTATAAAACATCCAAGATTGATAATAAAACAATATGGAACAATAAAAAATTATAGATATGTTGGAGACGTATCAGGGGGTTTCGGTAACCTCCCGGTATTCTAAAAAATCCCCAAACCTCTTTGGAACCATTCCGGTGTCCGTATATAACCTTCCAATATATGAATCTTTACCTCTCGACCATTTCGAGACTCCTCGTCATGTCTGTGATCTCATCCGGGTCTCCGAACAAACTTCGGTCACCAAAACACATAACTCATAATAAAAATCGTCATCGAATGTTAAGCGTGCGGACCCTATGGGTTCAAGAACTATGCAGACATGGCCGAGACACATCTCCGGTCAATAACCAATAGCGGAACCTAGATGCTCATATTGGTTCCTACATATTCTACGAAGATCTTTATCGGTCAAACCGCATAACAACATACGTCATTCCCTTTATCACCGGTATGTTACTTGCCCGAGATTCGATCGTCGGTATCATCATACCTAGTTCAATCTCATTGCCGGCAAGTCTCTTTACTCATTCTGTAATGCATCATCCTGCAACTAACTCATTATTCACATTGCTTGCAAGGCTTATAGTGATGTGCATTACCGAGAGGGCCCAATGATACCTCTCCGATACATGGAGTGACAAATCCTAATCTTGATATATGTCAACCCAACAAACACCTTCGGAGGCACCTGTAGAGCATCTTTATAATCACCCATTTACGTTGTGATGTTTGATAGCACACAAGGTGTTCCTCCGGTATTCAGAAGTTGCATAATCTCATAGTCAGAGGAATATGTATAAGTCATGAAGAAAGCAATAGCAATAAAACTAAATGATCATAATGCTAAGCTAACAGATGGGTCTTGTCCATCACATCATTCTCTAATGATGTGATCCTATTCATCAAATGACAACACATGTCTATGGTCAGGAAACTTAACCATCTTTGATTAATGAGCCAGTCAAGTAGAGGCATACTAGGGACACTCTATTTGTCTATGTATTCACACATGAATAATAAACATTTATCATGATATAAGGAAATATAAGTAACAACTTTATTATTGCCTCTAGGGCATATTTCCTTTAGTCTCCCACTTACACTAGAGTCAATAATCTAGATTACATAGTAATGATTCTAACACCCATGGAGTCTTTGTGCTGATTGATACGTCTCCAACGTATCTACTTTTCGTAATGCTTTTCTTCTTTTCTTGGACTCTAATTTGCATGATTTGAATGAAACTAACTCCCAAACTGATGCTGTTTTCAGCAAAACTACCATGGTGTTGTTTTTGTGCAGAAATAAAAGTTCTCGGAATGGAACGAAACTTTGCGAGGATTTTGTATATCAATAATAAGAATTTCTGGAGTCAAGACCCACTAGAGGGGGGCACCTGGGTGAGCACAACCCACCAGGGTGCGCCCCCTCTCCTGGTGGCCCCGTAGACCCTGAAACCGATGCTATAAACTCCTATTTTTCCGGAAAAAAATCTGGGAGAAAGAATTATCACGATCCACGAGATGGAGCCGCCGTCACCTCCTGTTCTTCATCGGGAGGCCAGATTTGGAGTCCGTTTGGGGCTCCGGAGAGGGGGATCTTCGTTCTTCGTCATCACCAACCCTTCTCCATTGCGAATTCCATGATGCTCCCCACCGGGAGTGAGTAATTCCTTCGTAGCCTCGCTGGTCGGTGAGGAGTTGGATGAGATTCATCATGTAATTGAGTTAGTTTTGTCAGGGCTTGATCCCTAGTATCCACTATGTTCTAAGATTGATGTTGCTATGACTTTTCCATGCTTAATGATTGTCACTTTGGGCCCGGGTGCCATGATTTAAGATCTGAACCATTTATCACCATTATATCCATGTTCTAGATCCGATCTTGCAAGTTATAGTCACCAACTACACGTTATGATCCGGCAACTCCGGAGTGACAATAGCCGGGACCACTCCCAGTGATGATCGTAGTTTGAGGAGTTCATGTATTCACCATGTGTTAATGCTTTGTTCCAGTTCTCTATTAAAAAGAGGCCTTAATATCCCTTAGTTTCCAATATGGACCCCGCTACCACGGGAGGGTAGGACAAAAAATGTCATGCAAGTTCTTTCCATAAGCACGTATGACTATTTATGGAATACATGCCTACATTATATTGATGAACCGGAGCTAGTGCCGTATTGCCCTAGGTTATAGCTTTCTCATGATGAATATCATCCAACAAGTCACCAATCCAATGCCTACGAATTTATCCTATATTGTTCCTGCTAAGTTACTATTGCTATCATCACTGTTATACTTGCTACAAAATTACTGCTATCACTGTTACCGTTATCGTTGCTACCAGTACTATTATCAAAACTATCATATTACTTTGCTACTGATCATGTTGCTGCAGATAATTAATCTCTAGGTGTGGTTGAATTGACAACTCAGCTGCTAATACCTTTAAATATTCTTTGGCTCCCCTTGTGTCGAATCTATAAATTTGGGTTGAATACTCTGTTGCGATTCCCTATACTTGTGGGTTATCAAGACCTTTTTCTGGTGCCGTTACCGGGGAGCATAGCTATATTTGTTGAGTCACTTGGGATTATTATCATATTATCACAATGAAGAATCTGAAGGATGCTAAGACTAAGATATTTCCCTCAAAGACGAGGGGGGGGGGGTAAGGAACTGCCATCCAGCTCTGCTTTAGATTCACCTTCTTTTATAAGTAAACTTGCAACACCACCGCATGCTATTAGTTATGATATGTCGCAAGTTCTTGATGATGCTACTTCTGCTATGGATAATGCTTATGATGATGCTAATACCTTGCTTAATGATGATGTTCCACTTGGTGACTTTCTTGATAAACAAATTGCTAGAGTTATACAACATGACGTTGTTGAATCTGATGATGAGCTTGAAACTGAAACTCCTGAAATACCAGCTAGAACTAGCCTTCCTAGATATGAATTGCCTAAGGTATCGGAAGGTTATGTTATGAGTGAAGAAACAACTAGAGATATTCTTGCTTGGACAGATAGAGATGATCTAGAGAAATTATTATGCAAGTATAAATAAAAACTCTAAATGCTAGAATGAAATGTGATCCTAAGTTTTCTACTTCACCTATCTTTATTGATGATAAGGATTATGAATTCTCTGTCGACCTAGAGTTAATTACTTTGGTTGAATCTGATCCTTTCCATGGTTATGAAACTAAAATTGTTGTGGCACATCTTACTAAGTTGAATGACATAGCCACCCTTTTTGCTCATGATGAGAAAACTCGCTATTACTTTATTCTCAAATTATTTTCTTTCTCATTAAAGGGTGATGCTAAAGCTTGGTACAATACTCTTGCTCCTGTTTGTGTCCGTAGTCCCCATGATATGATTTATTACTTCTCTGAAAAATATTTTCATGCTTGTAAGAAACAAGTTGCCTTGCAGGAAATATTTAACTTTGTTCAAATTAAAGAAGAGGGCCTCCCACAAGCTTGGGGGAGGATTTACCAATTACTTAATGCTTTGCCTGATCATCCTCTTAAGAAAAATGAAATACTTGATATCTTCTATAATGGACTAACCGATGCTTCTAGGGACTTCCGAGATAGTTGTGTTGGTTGTGTTTTCAGGGAACGAACTATTGGACAAGCTGAAGAATTATTTAATAATATATTGAAAAATTATGATGATTGGACTCTCCCTGAACCACCGGCTAAATCCACTCTAAAGAAGAGGGGTATATTATATCTCAGTCCTGAAGATATGCAAGAGGCAAAGAAATCTATGAAGGAAAAATGTATTAAAGCCAAGGATGTTAAAAATTTACCTCCTATTGAAGAAATACATGGATTTAATACACCACCACCTCCTAAGGTTGTAGAGGTAAATTTTCTTATGAAGTTTAATGATAATGATAATCCTCACAATATGCATCCTAGCCAATGCCTTTATGAGTTTGAAAAATATATTAGAAAACAAGACCACTTCAATGCAAATGTTATGAAATAATTGAAATACAATTCTGATATGATTGCTCGCTTGAGTGACTTGTTATTTAGAATATCAAATGATGTTAGAGGTGTTGGAAAGCATGCTTCAATGGTTCAAACTCAGTTAGAACAAGTTGCTAAATCTCAAAGAGACTTGCTTGATGAAATGAATAATAATATGCATGATTTTCTGTTAGAGTTGCAACTAGAGGAGGTAAAATGACTCAGGGACTACTTTATCTTGAGGGACACCCAAAAAGAATTGAACAAGATTCACAAAGTTCCAACACTAGTGCACCTAGTTCTTCTAAAAAGAAAAGGAAAAAGAAGAATGATAGGACTTCACATGCTCCTAGTGAACCTGAAATAGAAAAACCTCCTGATAATGATAATGAAGTTTCTATCCCTGATGCTGAAACTCAGTCTGGTAATGAACACTCACCTAGTGATAATGAAAAAGATAATGCTGATATTCATGAAGACACTCAACCAAATAATAAAGAACCAGACAATGATGTTGAGATAGAACCACATGTTGATATTGATACCCACAACCTAAGAATAAAAGGTATGACAAAATAGACTTTGTTGCTAGAAAACACGATAAAGAAAGAGAACCGTGGGTTCAAAAACCTATGCCTTTTCCACCTAAGTCAACTAAAAAAATGATGATGAAGAATTTGAACACTTTGCTGAAATGCCGAGGCCAGTCTTTTTGCGTACTCGCTTGACTGATATCTTGAAAATGCCTCCTTATGCAAAGTATATGAAAGACATCATCACTAATAAGAGAAAAATACCGGAAGCTGAAATCTCCACTATGCTTGCTAATTATACTTTTAAGGATGGAGTACCTAAAAAACTTGGAGATCTGGGAATTCCAACTATACCTTGCTCCATCAAAAAGAATTATGTGAAAACTGCTTTCTGTGATTTAGGAGCTGGTGTTAGTGTTATGCCTTTCTCTTTATATAAAAGACTTGATTTGAATAAACTCACACCTACTAAAATATCTTTGCAAATGGCTGATAAATCAACTACCATACCTATTGGTATCTGTGAGGATGTGCCCATTGTTGTTGCTAATGTTACTATTTTGACTAACTTTGTTATACTTGAGATGCCCGAGGATGACAACATGTCGATTATCCTTGGTAGACCCTTCTTGAATACTGCAGGGGCTGTTATTGATTGCAATAAAAGCAAGGTCACCTTTCATATCAATGGTAATGAGCATACGGTGCACTTTCCACAGAAACAATTCCCAGTGAATGGTATTAATGTTATTGAAAAATCTCCGACAATCACTATTGGAAGTTTTCAAATACCTCTACCTACTGTAAAAAAGAAATATGAAATGCTTATTGTTGTGGACATGCATATCCCCATTGAGGTAACTTAGTGGTTTACACAAGTTCTTCGGTTTGATGCTAATCGAAAGTGGTTGTTAATAAGACTTGATCAACCTTATTAATGGATCATTTTTGAACGGTATGAAGTTGATGAATTTAGTAAGCACTAATTTCTGTCCCTACTTTTTATTCACTGTTTTTATTAGTTAAATAGAATAAAATGCCATGTTTCGTATGTTTTCTGATTTTCCCGTGCAATACAAAATGACCCAAAAATAAAAGTTCTCATAATTCCCTTAAAAATTAATACGTTTTTTTCTGAATATTTAAGATTTTTTGGTGAAAATAACATCAGAGGGAGGTGCACCAGGTGGGCACAAACCACTTGGGCGCGCCAGGAAACCAGGCGCGCCCTGGTGGGTTGTGGTCCCCACGTGCCCCCCTCACTTATCTCTTGATACCACATCATCACCTACCTCCAGAAAAAAAATCTCCATTGCTCTCTCTCCCGTGTTCTTGCTCTCAAACTCGCGGATTTCGATCTCTTTGCTCGAAGCTCCGTTTCCAAAACTGTTTCGGAGGATTGTTGCTTGGTATGTGAGTCCATCGTTTGTCCAATTAGTTTTTGTTTTAGTGGTTTATATTTTGAATAATTAGCTACTCTTGGTGCTACTGTAGATGAGCTTGCATGTTGAATTCTTAGTGTTCTAAGTAGTTTGAATGCTTGCTATGGCCTCTATGTATCCCCATGAGTAGTTGCTATCAATCTTATGAAGTTCTGTTGATAAATTTTTGTCACCAATTTTTTTCCAGAAAATTGTATGCGAACATGATGAACTTGTTTGGAAGGAGTTCCTCGAGGAGGCGATCCTCGGGGGCATCCTCTAGTGACAGCTCCGCTCGCCGGTCATATGTTGAACCAAGTGAAAGTTCCACTCGAGATGCCACCACCAAAACATTCTTATGGCCTTGCGATGAGTATATGATACGTGTGGGCATTAAAGAAGAATTTGAGCAATATGTTCACAATCCCGGTCTCGGTACCTACATTTCAGACAAGTGTGAACAATGCCACCTTCTCACTGAGTCATTTGTCAAAGGATTTAAATTCCTTCCTCGTGAGTCTAGGGTGTCGTTTATGCTTTATGATAACCCATTTACCATCTCACTAGAGAATTTTGCTTACCACTACAAACTCCCGTTTTGGGGTTCGCTTGACAAACCGCCAAGGGCTGAGTATCAAACATTCTTGTCCAGTCTTTGTTACGGTGAGACGAGGGGAGTGACACAAGGTAGAATAAAGAGCATTCATTTTCCCGCAATTCAGTACTTTGCATTATTTAACGGGAAGTGCATAGTAGGCAAGCAATAATGTAGTACACTTTGTGCTCCAGACTCGAGCCTCATACACATCGCTCTCACCGGTGAAAGGAATTATAACCTTGGAGCAATTGTTGCACGCAGACTTCAGCACAATGCTAACAGTGGCTATTTCTATGGTGGAATATATGCCACACATTTAGCACAAGGGCTGGGTGTTGCACCCGTGCCCTTCGATCCTATCCTACCCACGCAGTATTTAGATTTTGACACTTTAAAAGATCGTAAGATTCTCAAGGGAAAGTTTGACAACTTCACTTATAATCTATTGTTTAACCAAAAATCTGTTGTGCACACATATTTGCATGTGCCAGCTCTTTTTGATTATCACAGCAAAGGAAGAAAATTTGTTCTTGAGAGCGAGGCCCGAGCTCACAACACAGCAGTGGAGGCAGCACGACAGGCCAAGGCATCCACACCGAGAGCCTCCGTGAGCTACCACGCCAACTACTATCCAGATTACTGATCTACTACCAAGTTAGGCCAAAAGCCTAAGCTTGGGGGAGTACGTGTTTCCCACCGACATTACATTCATGTTCACTTTTTCATCTTGTCGGTGTTCACACTTTTTCATTGTATCATCCATGTTTAAATTTTTCTTGCTTTCTTCTTGTGTGTTTGAAAAACTTTAGAAAAACCAAAAAAATTAGTTGTAGCTAGTTTACTTTCTATGCATCCTTAGTTGTAGTATTAAAAAGAAAACCCAAAAAGATTTCCTTGTTCTTCTTTTGCTTGTTGGGAGCTTTCCCGTGTAAATAGTTTTTCTCATTTTTGCTTTTCCCTTTTATTTGCTTGTTCAAGAAAACCAAAAACTCCAAAAATATTTCAGTGTGTTTCTCTGAATTTCTTTTCTTTCATTCGAGTTGTACCAAGGAGAAGACCACGATGAAAATGTTGAGTGGCTCTCATATGAATAATTGTTGAACTAATAAAGAGCCCATTTTACCTTGTCTTCTCCTGTTGAATAAAATGTCTACAGATTCCAGCTTAGTGCATGACACTCTTGCACTATTATTATTTTCACATCGTTTGGTCATGCAAGTGAAAGGAAATAATGATGATATTCAATGAACTGGCCATGGCAGAGAGAAACTGGTATGAACTCGACATGTTCTGTTTGTGTAAATATGTGTAACCTAGTATCCATGATTCAGCCCATTATGATTAAACATGTTTGCAATGACAATTAGAGATTATAGTTTCTCATGCCATGCATAAGTAGCTGGGAGTGGATAATGATTTATCTTGAAAATCAACATTGCGTTAAAATGATTGTGATGTAGTATGATGATATGGTATCCTCCTCTGAATGTTCGAGTGGCTTGACTTGGCACATGTTCATGCATGTAGTTGAATCAAAACCAACATAGCCTCTATGATATTTATCTTCATGGTGTTCATATCCTACTCATGCTAGTGTCCAATGTTACTTATGCATAATGCATGATCATGATCGTTGTTGCTCTCTAGCTGGACGCTTCTCAATCTAATTGCTAGCCTTCGCCTATACTAAGTGGGAATTCTGCTTGTACATCAAAAATCTTGAACCCAAAGTTATTCCAGATGAGTCCACCATACCTACCTATATGCGGTATTACCCTGCCGTCCTAAGTAAATTTGCATGTGCCACCTCTAAAAACTTCTAAAAAATATCCTTTTTGTGTGCCTGGATCGTTCATGGAACGACAAGAGGTGGTCGGTATCTTCCATACTAAGCGGGCTATTCTTAGGCCGAGTGTTTATTCACTCGCTATCACACGAGAAAAGGGAGGTAATAGGGATTCCCAATCCCGAACTAAAAAATGCAAATAATTAAACAAAACTCCCCGGGACTGTTGTTGGTTTGGTCGGTACCCATTGTTTCGGACAAGCCGTGGAATGTGATTGTTGGTAGAGGGGGAGTAAACCTTTACTTTTATCGCTTGGGAACCGCCACTAGCTTGTTTAGCATGGAGATATTGATAACTGATACTCGTGAAGCAAATGAGGAAGGTGCATGTCTCAAAATATCATTTATCTCTGTTTTAAAAACTTGAGCTCTGGCACCTATGCAAATCACTGCTTCCCTCTGCGAAGGGACTATCTATTTACTTTTATGTTGTGTTATCACCTTCTAAAACAAGCGCTAGAACCTGAGAGCACAACTGTCATGACTTATGCATTGTGTGTAGCTAATGTTGGGTGCATCATGACTGGATCTTTTCTACCATGAATTACAATTTTAGTCGCTGCTTAGACTTTGGAGGTGCTCTACATTTATGTTTTGCGGTCTCAGAAAGTGCTAGAGAGATACCACTATTGTCATATTATATCATGGTTGTTTTGACAACGTGTTGCCGTTTGAGATGTCTTATTATTGCTCGCTAGCTGATTATGTCATTGATATGAGTTAATATAATCTTTAAGAGTTATTGTCGCAATGGTTAGTTATAATGTTGGCTGAAAACTTGGGTGCTATTTAAGCTTATTTATGCAAACAAGAGCAAAAGAGTTCGTAAAAGTTTTTCTTTTTCATTTTCAGTTTACCAACTGAATTGCTTGAGGACAAGAAAAGGTTTAAGCTTGGGGGAGTTGATACGTCTCCAACGTATCTACTTTTCCTAATGCTTTTCCTCTTGTTTTGGACTCTAATTTGCATGATTTGAATGAAACTAACCCCAGACTGATGCTGTTTTCAGCAGAACTACCATGGTGTTATTTTTGTGCATAAATAAAAATTCTCGAAATGGAACGAAACTTTGCGAGGATTTTTTATATCGATAATAAGAATTTATGGAGCCAAGACCCACCAGAGGGGGGCACCTGGGTGAGCACAACCCACCAGGGCGCGCCCCCCTCTCCTGGCGCGCCCAGGTGGGTTGTGCCCACCTGGTGGCCCCGCAGACCCAGAAACCCACTAGGGCGCCCCCCCCTCTCCTGGCGTGCCCAGGTGGGTTGTGCCCACCTGGTGGCCCCGCAGACCCGGAAACCGACGCTATAAAATCCTATTTTTCTAGAAAAAATCAGGGAGAAAGAATTATGGCGATCCACGACACGGAGCCGCCGTCACCTCCTGTTCTTCATCCGGAGGCCGGATCTGGAGTCCGTTTGGGGCTCCGGAGAGGGGGATATTCGTTCTTCGTCATCACCAACCCTTCTCCATTGCCAATTCCATGATGCTCCCCACCGGGAGTGAGTAATTCCTTCGTAGGCTCGCTGGTCGGTGAGGAGTTGGATGAGATTCATCATGTAATCGAGTTAGTTTTGTTAGGGCTTGATCCCTAGTATCCACCATGTTCTAAGATTGATGTTGCTATGACTTTGCCATGCTTAATGCTTGTTACTTTGGGCCCGGGGGCCATGATTTCAGATCTGAACCATTTATGTTATCACCATTATATCCATGTGCTAGATTCGATCTTGCAAGTTATAGTCACCTACTACGTGTTATGATCCGGCAACCCGAGAGTGACAATAGCCGGGACCACTCCCGGTGGTGGCCGTAGTTTAAGGACTTCATGTACTCACTGTGTGTTAATGCTTTGTTTCATTTCTCTATTAAAAGGAGGCCTTAATATCCCTTAGTTTCCAATATGGATCCCGCTGCCACGGGAGGGTAGGACAAAAGATTGTTGGGGAACGTAGTAATTTCAAAACATTTCCTATGCACACGCAGGATCATCGTGATGCATAGCAACGAGAGGGGAGAGTGTCGTCCACGTACCCTCGTAGACCATTAAGCGGAAGTGTTATAACAACGCGGTTGATGTAGTCGTACATCTTCACGATCGACCGATCCTCAGTACCGAACGTATGGCACCTCCGCGTTTAACACACGTTCAGCTCGGTGACGTCCCGCGAACTCACGATCTAGTAGAACTCAGGGAAGAGTTTCATCAGCACGACGGCGTGGTGACAATGTTGATGAAGCTACCGCAGCAGGGCTTCGCCTAAACGCCGCTACAGTATTACCGAGGTGGATTATGGTGAGGGGGCACCGCACACGTCTGGGAGAGATCTTTGCGATCAACTTGTGTGTCTAGAGGTGCCCCTTGCCCCCGTATATAAAGGAGCAAGGGGGAGAGGCGGCCGGCCAGGAGGAGGCGTGCCAGGGAGGAGTCCTACTCCCATCGGGAGTAGGACTCCCTCCTTTCCTAGTTGGAGTAGGAGAAGGGGGAAGGAGGAGGGAGAGAGGAAGGAAAGGGGGGCGCCGCCCCCTTCTTGTCCAATTCGGACTAGAGGGAGAGGGGGCGCGCGTCCTGCCATGGCCGCCCCTCCTCTTCTTCACTAAGGCCCATCTTGGCCCATTAAACCCCCATGGGGGGGGGGGTTCCGGTAACCCCCGGTACTCCGGTAAAATCCTGATTTCACCCGGAACACTTCTGATATCCAAATATAGGCTTCAAATATATCAATCTTTATGTCTCAATCATTTCGAGACTCCTCGTCATGTCCGTGATCACATCCGGGACTCCGAACTTCCTTTGGTACATCAAAACACATAAACTCATAATATAACCGTCATCGAACTTTAAGCGTGCGGACCCTACGGGTTCGAGAACTATGTATACATGACTGACACATGTCTCCGGTCAATAACCAATAGCGGAAACTGGATGGTCATATTGGTTCCTACATATTCTATGAAGATCTTTACCGGTCAAACCGCACAACACTATACGTTGTTCTCTTTGTCATCGGTATGTTACTTGCCCGAGATTTGATCGTCGGTATCCAATACCTAGTTCAATCTCATTACCGACAAGTCTCTTTACTCGTTCCGTAATACATCACCCCGTAACTAACTCATTAGTTATCATGCTTGCAAGGCTTATAGTGATGTGTATTACCGAGAGGGCCTAGAGATACCTCTCCGACAATCAGAGTGACAAATCCTAATCTTGATGTATGCCAACTCAACAAGTACCATTGGAGACACCTGTAGAGAACCTTTATAATCACCCAGTTATGTTGTGACATTTGGTAGCACACAAAGTGTTCCTCCGGTATTCAGGAGTTGCATAATCTCATAGTCACAAGAACATGTATAAGTCATGAACAAAGCAATAGCAGTAAACAAACGATCAAGTGCTAAGCTAACGGAACGGGTCAAGTCAATCACATCATTCTCCTAATGATGTGATCCCATTGATCAAATAACAACTTGTGTGTATGGTTAGGAAACTTAACCATCTTTGATCAATGAGCTAGTCAAGTAGAGGCATACTAGTGACAGTATGTTTGTCTATGTATTCACACATGTATTATGTTTCCGGTTAATACAATTCTAGCATGAATAATAAACATTTATCATGAAATAAGGAAATAAATAATAACTTTATTATTGCCTCTAGGGCATATTTCCTTCAGTCTCTCACTTGCACTAGAGTCAATAATCTAGATTACACAGTAATGATTTTAACACCCATGGAGCCTTGGTGCTGATCATGTTTTGCTCGTGGAAGAGGCTTAGTCAACGGGTCTGCAACTTTCAGATCCATATGTATCTTGCAAATCTCTATGTCTCCCACCTGGACTTGATCCTGAATGGAGTTGAAGTGTCTCTTGATGTGCTTGGTTCTCTTGTGAAATATGGATTCCTTTGCCAAGGCAATTGCACCACTATTGTCACAAAAGATTTTCATTGGACCCGATGCACTAGGTATTACACCTAGATCAGATATGAACTCCTTCAACCAGACTCCTTCATTTGCTGCTTCCGAAGCAGCAATGTACTCCGCTTCACATGTAGATCCTGCCACGACGCTCTGTTTTGAACTGCTCCAACTGACAGCTCCACCGTTTAATATAAACACGTATCCGGTTTGCGATTTAGAATCGTACGGATCAGTGTCAAAGCTTGCATCAATGTAACCATTTATGATGAGCTCTTTGTCACCTCCATAAACGAGAAACATATCCTTGGTCCTTTTCAGGCACTTCAAGATGTTCTTGACCGTTGTCCAGTGATCCACTCCTGGATTACTTGGTACCTCCCTGCTAGGCTAATAGCAAGGCACACATCAGGTCTGGTACACAACATTGCATACATGATAGAGCCTATGGCTGAAGCATAGGGAACACTTTTCATTTTCTCTCCATCTTCTGCAGTGGTCGGGCATTGAGTCTTACTCAACTTCACACCTTGTAACACAGGCAAGAACCCTTTCTTAGCTTGATCCATTTTGAACTTCTTCAAAACTTTATCAAGGTATGTGCTTTGTGAAAGTCTAATTAAGCGTCTTCATCTATCTCTATAGATCTTGATGCCCAATATATAAGCAGCTTCACCGAGGTCTTTCATTGAAAAACTTTTATTCAAGTATCCTTTTATGCTGTCCAGAAATTCTATATCATTTCCAATCAACAATATGTAATCCACATATAATATTTAGAAATGCTACAGAGCTCCCACTCACTTTCTTGTAAATACAGGCTTCTCCAAAAGTCTGTATAAAACCATATGCCTTGATCACACTATCAAAACGTTTATTCCAACACCGAGATGCTTGCACCAGTCCATAAATGGATCGCTAGAGCTTGCACACTTTGTTAGCTCCCTTTGGATCGATAAAACCTTTAGGTTGCATCATATACAACTCTTCTTCCAGAAATCCATTCAGGAATGCAGTCTTTACATCCATTTGCCAAATTTCATAATCATAAAATGCGGCAATTGCTAACATGATTCGGACGGACTTAAGCATCGCTACAGGTGAGAAGGTCTCATCGTAGTCAACTCCTTGAACTTGTCGAAAACCTTTTGCAACAAGTCAAGCTTTGTAGACAATAACATTACCGTCAGCGTCTGTCTTCTTCTTGAAGATCCATTTGTTCTCGGTGGCTTGTCGATCATCGGGCAAGTCAACCAAAGTCCACACTTTGTTCTCATACATGGATCCCATCTCAGACTTGATGGCCTCAAGCCATTTTGCAGAATCTGGGCTCATCATTGCTTCTTCATAGTTCGTAGGTTCATCATGGTCAAGTAACATCACCTCCAGAACTGGATTACCATACCACTCTGGCGCGGATCTTGCTCTGGTTGACCTACGAGGTTCGGTAGTAACTTGATCTAAAGTTTCATGATCATCATCATTAGTTTCCTCACTGATTGGTGTAGATGCCACATGAACCGGTTTCTGTGATGAACTACTTTCCAATAAGGGAGCAGGTACAATTAGCTCATCAAGTTCTACTTTCCTCCCACTCACTTCTTTCGAGAGAAACTCCTTCTCTATGAAGGATCCATTCTTAGCAACGAATATCTTGCCTTCGGATCTGTGATAGAAGGTGTACCCAATAGTTTCCTTTGGATATCCTATGAAGACACATTTCTCCGATTTGGGTTCGAGCTTATCAGGTTGAAGCCTTTTCACATAAGCGTCGTAGCCCCAAACTTCAAGAAACGACAACTTTGGTTTCTTGCCAAAACATAGTTCATAAGGTGTCGTCTCAACAGATTTTGATGGTGCCCTATTTAACGTGAATGCAACCGTCTCTAAAGCATAACCCCAAAATGATAGCGTTAAATCTGTAAGAGACATCATAGATCGCACAATATCTAGTAAAGTACGATTACGACGTTCGGACACACCATACGCTGTGGTGTTCCGGTGTAACACCCCGGATGTAATTTACCTTATCTGTACTCCAACTCTTGCCGTTTCCGGCCTAAGTTATTTTATTTTCCTCGGGTTCGGGTTTTTGTCTCTGTGTGTTGTTGCCTTTGTCATGCATCTCATATCATGTCATCATGTGCATTGCATTTGCATACGTGTTCGTCTCATGCATCCGAGCATTTTCCCCGTTGTCCGTTTTGCATTCCGGCGCTCCTATCTCCTCCGGTGCCCCTTTCTACCTCTTTTCATGTGTGTGGGGGTTAAACATTTCCGGAATGGACTGAGACTTGCCATGCGGCCTTGGTTTACTACCGGTAGACCGCCTGTCAAGTTTCGTGCCATTTGGACTTCGTTTGATACTCCAATGGTTAACCGAGGGACCGAAAAGGCCTCGTGTGTGTTGCAGCCCAACACCCTTCCATTTTGGCCCAAAACCCACCAAAACCCTCTCCATCATCTAGAGCATTCGATCACGATCGCATGGCCGAAAACCGCACTCCATTTGGAGCTTCCTAGCTCCCTCTACGCCTATATATAGACCCCTCATTCCAAATCCCGGGTCTCTTCTTCCCCAAACCCTAAAAATCCACTCCACCACCGGCCGGACTTGTCCGTCGTCCGCCGGACGAACCGCGCCGCCGCCCCGCACCAATAGGCGGGCGCCACATTCCTCGCCGATCCTCTCTCTCCTTCGGCCCGGAGAGCCCTGATCGGGCCCTCCCGGCCCGCGCGTCTGCCGCCGCCCTCCATCCGCTCCGTGCCGCCCGAGTGCCCCAGAGCGCCGCCGCTCAACCCCGCCGCCGGTGAGCTCCCCGCGGCGAGCCTCCTCGCTACCGCGCCGCCCCGCTGACGCCGTGCTCCGCCCGCGCGCCGCCGCCTCTTCCTGCGCCGGTCGCCGCGCGCCACCACGCCGGCCTCCTCCTCGGCGCACCCCAACCTCTTCCTCATCTCCGGCCGGCGAGCCTAACTCCGGCCATCGCGTTCTACATCCCCGGCGAACCTCGGTAGCCGTGCAAACACAGTACCGCGATCGGATCTGGATCGGTGAACAGTAAACCCTAGATCCGGAGGGTAAAATTTCACTAAGTCCCCAGTTTTTCAGTATGTTTAGGCAACTTCATCATGTCGTACCTCTGCATCCGTAGCTCCGATTTGCACGTGTAGCATATCAAAATGTTCGCCTCAACGAGTACATCATTTCATATCATTGCATCATTTTATTTTGAGCTCATCTTGATGCCCGAAATGCTGTTGGAAGAGGGCTATGTGATAAAATTGTCAGATCTGTTTCATCAAATAGATATTTGTCATTTTTGCCATGATTAATGTGTGCATGATATGCTCATGAGCGCTACATGAGTTTTGTTATATGTCATTCCATATTTACCGAGGTGTTTACCATGTATTTTTTTGATATGTGTGGTGACTAGCACAAGCTTGCAAAGTAGCGTAATCGGTAATGCTGATTTCAGGGACTTAGAATTTCTCTAAGTCCTTGTTCTGTTTTTGTCGGTATGCCATATGTTCATGTTGTTTCCTAGTGATCCGTGCCTCTTTTGAGGATGATCAGTAAGGATGATTTTTTAACATTGTCGTGATCTATCCATCCATGTCTTTGTTTGCATTTATGGAGCAACCTACCTTGAGTCAATCGAGCTCTACTTTTGCTATTTCGTTAATCTTGGCAGATTGTTGACTTGTTAGCGATTTTGCCGAGGATGTTGCTATTGATCCGTGCATGCTATATTGTTGTTCTTGCTATCTCTAGCTCTTATGCCATGTCTTCTTGATGGGTGTATGCTTAGTTTGCCATGCCATGCTCTGTAGTGAGTGCATCGAGCTCGTAAACATGCCTACTCGTTAACTGATTTGCATGCTCCAGTTTTTCACTAAGTCTGAGATCTGTTTATGTTTTTGCCATGTTCACAATCTTGCAATTGTATTTTCTGATCCCTTTTGGCTCAAGGTCACTAAGGGACTTTTGTTAAGTGCTTTGAGTAGCTTAATGCCATGCCTTTCTTTGCCATGTTAAGTTTCTGTAGCATGTAGTTTTCATGCTCTAAAGTGTGCTTCCTGATGATAATTTCACTAAGTCTGAAACCTGTTAGCGTTTGCATTTTTGCCATGCTTGTTTGAACCTATTAGTGGATTAATTAGCCATAGCTCAGTGTTCAAATTTTGTCCAGCATCATGAATAGATCCCTGCCATGTATTTTGTTGTCATGTTTGAGTGCTGTAGCATATTTATCTTGATGCTTTTAGATGACTACTTGCTGATTATCGCACACCGGTGCCATATTTGTTTTGCTTGCCATTTCCAAACAGTGCATCCGATTCCGGTGATCTTTATATCGATTTCAACCGAAATCACCTCACCTTTCCAGTGGCACTCTTGGATTCCCAAGTTGAGGCCAGGTTCAATCATTCCTTGTCAAATCTTGTATATGCATCACATATCGCATTCCGCATAGCATACCATGTTTGCATCATGTTGTTTGAGCATTGCACGTGGTTGATTGTGTTCCTTTTGCTTGGTTGTCTTGTTTGGGTAGAGCCGGGAGACGAGTTCGCAAATGAGGAGCCAGTTGAGTTTGCTTACGAGGATCAAGTCAACTCTGACAACTTTGCAGGCAAGATGATCATACCCTCGAAATCACTTCTATCTTTGCTTGCTAGTTGCTTGCTCTTTTGCTATGCCTATGCTACGATGCCTACCACTTGCTTATCATGCCTCCCAATTGCCATGTCAAACCTCTAGCCCACCATGTCCTAGCAAACCGTTGATTGGCTATGTTACCGCTTTGCTCAGCCCCTCTTATAGCGTTGCTAGTTGCAGGTGAAGATTGGAGATCATTCCTATTGGAACATTGTTTATTGTTGGGATATCACCATATTATCTTGTTTATCTTAATGCACCTATATACTTGGTAAAGGGTGGAAGGCTCAGCCTTTTGCCTAGTGTTTTGTTCCACTCTTGCCGCCCTAGTTTCCGTCATATCGGTGTTATGTTCCCGGATTTTGCGTTCCTTACGCGGTTGGGTTATAATGGGAACTCCTTGACAATTCGCCTTGAATAAAACTCTTCCAGCAATGCCCAACTTTGGTTTTACCATTCGCCACCTAGCCTCTTTTTCCCTTGGGTTCCACGGACTCAAGGGTCATCTTTATTTAAACCCCCGGGCCAGTGCTCCTCTGAGTGTTGGTCCAACCTGTCAGCTGTTGGTGGCCACCAGGGGCAACTCTGGGCTGGCCTACCGGAACCTTGGACAATCCGATGTGCCCTGAGAACGAGATATGTGCAGCTCCTATCAGGATTTGTCGGCACATTCGGGCGGTGTTGCTGGTTTAGTTTTACCATTGTCGAGGATGTCTTGTAACCGGGATTCCAAGCCTGACCGGGTCTTCCCGCTAGAAGGAATATCCTTCGTTGACCGTGAGAGCTTGTGATGGGCTAAGTTGGGACACCCCTGCAGGGATTTGAACTTTCGAAAGCCGTGCCCGCGGTTATGGGCGGATGGGAATTTGTTAATGTCCGGTTGTAGATAACATGAAACTTAACTTAATTAAAATGAATCAACCGCGTGTGTAGCCGTGATGGTCTCTTCTCGGCGGAGTCCGGGAAGTGATCACGGTGTTGGAGTAATGTTTGACGTAGGTTGTTCTAGGATCACTTCTTGATCATAGTTCTTCGTTCGTGCTTTGCCTTCTCTTTTCGCTCTCTTTTGCGAACATGATAGCCACCATATATGCTAGTCGCTTGCTGCAGCTCCACATATTACCTTACCTTTACCTATAAGCTGAAATAGTCTTGATCGCGAGGGTGCGAGATTGCTGAGTCCCTGTGACTCATAAATTACTTCCAAACCAGATGCAGGGACTGATGATACCATTCCAGACGATGCGCTTGACCTCAAGTGGGAGTTCGATGAAGACTCTCGTCGTTACTATGTGTCTTTCCCAGATGATCAGTAGTGGTGCCCAGTTGGGGCGATCGGGGTCCGTGTCGCATGTGGGGTTGATCTTTATTTTGGTACTGTAGTCGGACCATGAGTGTATTGGATGATTGTAATGTTATTCATGTATTTGTGTGACGTGGAGAGTGTAAGCCAACTATGTATCCTTTCCCCTTTTATATATTTACACGGGTTGTTGTGAAGATTACCTTACTTGCGACATTGCTTTCAATGCTGTTATGCCTCTAAGTCGTGCTTCGACACGTAGGAGAATGACGTGAGTTACATCCGGGTGGCGTGAGTTGCGAAACTATTCCGCATTGTTTCAAATGTAGGCCAAACTCGTAACTCAAATATTCTCCTCCATGATCAGATCGTAGAAACTTTATTTTCTTGTTACAATGATTTTCCACTTCACTCTCAAATTCTTTGAACTTTTCAAATGTTTCAGACTTATGTTTCATTAAGTAGATATACCCATATCTGCTCAAATCATCTGCGAAGGTGAGAAAATAACGATACCCGCCGCGAGCCTCAATATTCATCGGACCACATACATAAGTATGTATGATTTCCAATAAAACTGTTGCTCGCTCCATAGTACCGGAGAATGACGATTTAGTCATCTTGCCCATAAGGCATGGTTCGCAAGTACCAAGTGATTCATAATCAAGTGATTCCAAAAGTCCATCAGTATGGAGTTTCTTCATGTGCTTTATACCAATATGACCCAAATGGCAGTGCCACAAATAAGTTGCACTATTATTATCAAGTCTGCATCTTTTGGTTTCAACATTATGAATATGTGTATCACTACTATCGAGATTCAACAAGAATAGACCACTCTTTAAGGGTGCATGACCATAAAAGATATTACTCATATAAATAGAACAACCATTATTCTCAAATTTAAATGAATAACCGTCTCGCATCAAACAAGATCCAGATATAATGTTCATGCTTAACGCTAGCACCAAATAACAATTATTTAGGTCTAAAACTAATCCCGAAGGTAGATGTAGAGGTAGCATGCCGACGGCAATCACATCGACTTTGGAGCCATTTCCCACGCACATCGTCACCTCGTCCTTAGCCAGTCTTCGCTTAATTGGTAGTCCCTATTTCGAGTTGCAAATATTAGCAACAGAACCAATATCAAATACCCAGGTGCTACATCGAGCTCTGGTAAGGTACACATCAATAGCATGTATATCACATATACCTTTGTTCACTTTGCCATCCTTCTTATCCGCCAAATACTTGGGGCAGTTCTGCTTCCAGTGACTAGTCTGTTTGCAGTAGAAGCACTCAGTCTAAGACTTAGGTCCAGACTTGGGTTTCTTCTCCTGAGCAACAACTTGTTTGCCATTCTTCTTGAAGTTCCCCTTCTTCTTCCCTTTGCCCTTTTTCTTGAAACTGGTGGTCTTATTGACCATCAACACTTGATGCTCCTTCTTGATTTCTACCTCCGCAGCCTTTAGCATCGCGAAGAGCTCAGGAATAGTCTTATCCCTTGCATATTATAGTTCATCATGAAGCTTTTGTAGCTTAGTGGAAGTGATTGAAGAACTCTGTCAATGACACTATCAACAGGAAGATTAACTCCCAGTTGAGTCAAGTGATTATGATACCCAGACATTTTGAGTATATGCTCACTGACAGAACTATTCTCCTCCATCTTGCAGCTATAGAACTTATTGGAGACTTCATATCTCTCAATCCGGGCATCTGCTTGAAATATTAACTTCAACTCCTGGAACATCTCATATGCTCCATGACGTTCAAAACATCGTTGAAGTCCCGGTTCTAAGCCATAAAGCATGGCACACTGAACTATCGAGTAGTCATCAGCTTTACTCTGCCAAACGTTCTTAACGTTGTCAGCAGCATCTGCAGCAGGCCTGGCACCCAGCGGTGCTTTCAGGACGTAATTCTTCTGTGTAGCAATGAGGATAATCCTCAAGTTACGGACCCAGTCCATGTAATTGCTACCATCATCTTTCAACTTTGCTTTCTCAAGGAACGCATTAAAATTCGACGGAACAACAACACGGGCTATCTATCTACAATAACATAGATAAGAAAAATACTATCAGGTACTAAGTTCATGATAAATTTAAGTTCAATTAATCATATTACTTAAGAACTCCCACTTAGATAGACATCCCTCTAATCATCTAAGTGATCACGTGATCCATATCAACTAAACCATAACCGATCATCACGTGAAATGGAGTAGTTTTCAATGGTGAACACCACTATGTTGATCATATCTACTATATGATTCATGCTCGACCTTTCGGTCTCGGTGTTCCGAGGCCATATCTGCATATGCTAGGCTTGTCAAGTTTAATCCAAGTATTCTGCGTGTGCAAAACTGGCTTGCACCCATTGTAGATGGACGTAGAGCTTATCACACCCGATCATTGATACGTCTCCAACGCATCTATAATTTTTTATTGTTCCATGCTATTATATTATCAACCTTGGATGTTTTATATGCATTTATATGTTATTTTATATCATTCTTGGGACTAACCTATTAACCTAGAGCCCAGTGCCAGTTTCTGTTTTTTCCTTGTTTTAGAGTATCGCAGAAAAGGAAAATCAAACGGAGTCCAATTGACCTGAAACTTCACGGAACTTATTTTTGGACCAGAAGAAGCCCACAGAGTATCGAAGTTGGACCAGGAGAGTCCCGGGATGCCCACGAGGGTGGGGGCGCGCCCACCCCCTGGGCGCGCCCCCTGCCCCGTGGACAGCCCGGAGGTCCACCGACGTACTTCTTGCTCCAATATATACTCATATACCCTAAAAACTTCGGGGAGCACAATAGATCGGGAGTTCTGCCGCCAGAAGCCTCCGTAGCCACCGAAAACCAATCTAGACCCATTCCGGCACCCTGCTGGAGGGGGAATCCCTCTCTGGTGGCCATCTTCATCATCCCGGTGCTCTCCATGACAAGGAGGGAGTAGTCCACCCTCGGGGCTGAGGGTATGTACCAGTAGCTATGTGTTTGATCTCTCTCTCTCTCTCATGTTCTTGAGGTGGTACGATCTTGATGTATCGCGAGCTTTGCTATTATAGTTGGATCTTATGATGTTTCTCCCCCTCTACTCTCTTATAATGGATTGAGTTTTCCCTTTGAAGTTATCTTATCGGATTGAGTCTTTAAGGATTTGAGAACACTTGATGTATGTCTTGCGTGGGATACCCGTGGTGACAATGGGGTATTCTATTGATCCACTTGATGTATGTTTTGGTGATCAACTTGCGGGTTCCGCCCATGAACCTATGCATAGGGGTTGGCACACGTTTTCGTCTTGACTCTCCGGTAGAAACTTTGGGGCACTCTTTGAAGTACTTTGTGTTGGTTTGAATAGATGAATTTGATATTGTGTGATGCATATCGTATAATCATACCCATGGATACTTGAGGTGACATTGGAGTATCTAGGTGACATTAGGGTTTTGGTTGATTTGTGTCTTAAGGTGTTATTCTAGTACGAACTCTAGGATAGATTGAACGGAAAGAATAGCTTCATGTTATTTTACTACAGACTCTTGAATAGATCGATCAGAAAGAATAACTTTGAGGTGGTTTCGTACCCTACCATAATCTATTCATTTGTTCTCCGCTATTAGTGACTTTGGAGTGACTCTTTGTTGCATGTTGAGGGATAGTTATGTGATCCAATTATGTTATTATTGATGAGAGAACTTGCACTAGTGAAAGTATGAACCCTAGGCCTTGTTTCCTAGCATTGCAATACCGTTTATGCTCACTTTTATCATTAGTTACCTTGCTGTTTTTATATTTTCAGATTACAAAACCTTTATCTACCATCCATATACCACTTGTATCACCATCTCTTCGCCAAACTAGTGCACCTATACAATTTACCATTGTATTGGGTGTGTTGGGGACACAAGAGACTCTTTGTTATTTGGTTACAGGGTTGCTTGAGAGAGACCATCTTCATCCTATGCCTCCTATGGATTGATAAACCTTAGGTCATCCACTTGAGGGAAATTTGCTACTGTCCTACAAACCTCTGCACTTGGAGGCCCAACAACGTCTACAAGAAGAAGGTTGTATAGTAGACATCAAGCTCTTTTCTGGCGCCGTTGCCGGGGACGTTAGCGCTTGAAGGTATATCTTTAGATCTTGCAATCGAATCTTTTTGTTTCTTGTTTTAGCACTAGTTTAATTTATAAAAGAAAACTACAAAAAAAGATGGAATTGAGTTTGCCTCATACGCTTCATCTTTTTAATATCTTTCGTGAGTATGATGGAAAGGAAAATTGTGCCAAAGTGTTAGAAGAGGAATGCATTAAAATGTTTGGCACTAAATCTTTGAATCATGAGCATGATTGCAATGTTGTTAATATGAATTACTTGAATATCCATGATGCTAATGATATGCAAAGCCACAAGCTTGGGGAAGCTATGTTTGATGAAGATGATATTTTTTGTCCCCCAAGTTTTGATGAGAAAATTTATTATGATGAAAGCATGCCTCCTATTTATGATGATTATATTGATGAAAGTGGATTTGGAGAGGTCATGACTTTATTTTGTGATGAATCCACTATTTCGGAAGAGGTTCCAATTGATTATGAGAACAAAGTTGCTATCTATGATGATTATTGTGATGACTTGTATGCTATAAAGAATAATGATATCCGTGAAACTTGTCATCATGATTTTTTTTTCAATTGGATTATGCCTCACATGATAGTTATTTTGGTGAGTTTGCTCCCACTACTATACATGAGAAGAAGTTTGCTTATGTGGAGAGTAATAAAAATTCTATGCTTGTGCATCATGAAAATATTGCTTTATGTGATAGTTATATTGTTGAATTCATTCATGATGCTACTGATTTTTTTATGATGGAGGAATATATGCTTGTAGGAGTTGCAATAAAATCAAGTTTCCTCTCTATGTGCTTAAAATCTTGAAGTTATGCTTGTTTTGCTTTCCTATGCTAGTTGATTATTGTTTCCATAAGTTGTTTGCTCACAAAATCTATGCATAGGAAGTGGGTTAGACTTAAATTTGATAGTCATATTCTTCATGATGCACTCTTTATGTTTCAATTCTTATATTTTATGTGAGCATCATTTAAATCATCATGCCTAGCTAGGGGCGTTAAACGACATCGCCTGTTGGGAGGCAACCCAACTTTATTTTTGTTCTTTGCTTTTTGTTCCTGTTTAGTAATAAATAATTCATATAGCCTCTGTTTAGATGTGGTTTTATGCTTTTAATTAGTGATTGTGCCAAGTAGAACCTTTGGGAAGACTTGGGGAAAGTCTTTGCGATCATGCTGTAAAAAACAGAAACTTTAGCGCTCACGAGAATTGCTGCCATTTTTTATTGGAGAGTGATATTTAGTTAATTATTTTTGCTGATGATTAATAGATAAATTCCTCACGTCCAGAAATTTATTTGAGAATTTTATGAGTTCCATAAGAATACGTTTGATACAGATTACTACAGACTGTTCTGTTTTTGACAGATTCTGTTTTTCGTGTGTTGTTTGCTTATTTTGATGAATCTATGGCTAGTAATAGAGTTTATGAACCATAGAAAAGTTGAAATACATTAGTTTTAACACCATTATAAATAAATAATGAGTTAATTACAGTACCTTGAAGTGGTGATTTATTTTCTTATACTAACGGAGCTTACGAGTTTTCTGTTAAGTTTTGTGCTGTGAAGTTTTCAAGTTTTGGGTGAAGATTCGATGGACTATGGAATAAGGAGTGGCAAGAGACTAATCTTGGGGATTCCCAAGGCACCCCAAGGTAATATTCAAGGAAAACCAAGAGCCTAAGCTTGGGGATGCCCCGGAAGGCATTCCCTCTTTCGTCTTCGTTCATCGGTAACTTTACTTGGAGCTATATTTTTATTCACCACATGATATGTGTTTTGCTTGGAGCGTCAATTTATTTTATTTTGTTTTGCTTGCTGTTTGAATAAAGTATCAATATCTGAAATTCTTAAATGTGAGAGAGTCTTCACATAGTTGCATAATTATTCGACTACTCATTGATCTTCACTTACATCTTTCGGAGTAGTTTGTCATTTGCCCTAGTGTTTCACTTATATCCTTTTAGAGCACGGTGGTGGTTTTATTTTATAGAAATAATTGATCTCTCATATTCACTTATATTATTTTTAGAGTCCTAAACAGCATGGTAATTTGCTTTGGTTATGAATTTAGTCCTAATATGATGGGCACCCAAGAGGGATATAAAAAAACTTTCATATAAAGTGCATTGAATACTATGAGAAGTTTGATACTTGATAATTGTTTTGAGATATGAAGATGGTGATATTAGAGTCATGCTAGTGAATAGTTGTGAATTTGAGAGATACTTGTGTTAAAGTTTGTGATTCCCGTAGCATGGACGTATGGTGAACCGTTATGTGATGAAGTCGGAGCATGATTTATTTATTGATTGTCTTCCTTATGAGTGGCGGTCGGGGATGAGCGATGGTCTTTTCCTACCAATCTACCCCCTAGGAGCATGCGTGTAGTACTTTGTTTTGATAACTAATATATTTTTGCAATAAGTATGTGAGTTCTTTATGACTAATGTTGAGTCCATGGATTATACGCACTCTCCTTCCACCATTGCTAGCCTCTCTAGTACCACGCAACTTTCGCCGGTACCTTAAATCCACCATATACCTTCCTCAAAACAGCCACCATACCTACCTATTATGGCATTTCCATAGCCATTCCGAGATATATTGCCATGCAACTTTCCACCGTTCCATTTATTATGACACGCGCCATCATTGTCATATTGCTTTGCATGATCATGTAGTTGACATCGTATTTGTGGCAAAGCCACCGTTCATAATTCTTTCATACATGTCACTCATGAGTCATTGCACATCCCGATACACTGCCGGAGGCATTCATATAGAATCATATCTTGTTTTAAGTATTGAGTTGTAAGTAAATAAAGTGTGATGATCATCATTATTAGAGCATTGTCCCAAGTGAGGAAAGGATGATGGAAACTATGATTCCCCCACAAGTCGGGATGAGACTCTGGACGAAAATAAATAAATAAAAGAGGCCAAAGAATCCCAAATAAAAAAAGGAAGAGAAAAGAGGCCATAAAAAAGAGAAGGCCCAAATAAAAAAATGAGAGAAAAAGAGAGAAGGGGAAATGCTACTATCCTTTTACCACACTTGTGCTTCAAAGTAGCACCATGATCTTCATGATAGAGAGTCTCCTATGATATCACTTTCATATACTAGTGGGAATCTTTCATTATAGAACTTGGCTTGTATATTCCAATGATGGGCCTCCTCAAAATGCCCTAGGTCTTCGTGAGCAAGCGAGTTGGATGCACACCCACTAGTTTCTTGTGTTGAGCTTTCATACATTTATAGCTCTAGTGCATCCGTTGCATGGCAATCCCTACTCAGATTGATATCTATTGATGGGCATCTCCATAGCCCGTTGATACGCCTAGTTTATGTGAGACTATCTTCTCCTTTTTGTCTTCTCCACAACCACCATTCTTTTCCACCTATAGTGCTATGTCCATGGATCACGCTCATATATTGCGTGAAGATTGAAAAAGTTTGAGAACATCAAAAGTATGAAACAATTGCTTGGCTTGTCATCGGGGTTGTGCATGATTTAAATATTTTGTGTGGTGAAGATAGAGCATAGCCAGACTATATGATTTTGTAGGGATAGCTTTCTTTGGCCATGTTATTTTGAGAAGACATGATTACTTGGTTAGTATGCTTGAAGTATTATTATTTTTACGTCAATATTAAACTTTTATATTGAATCTTATGGATCTGAATATTCTTGCCACAATAAATAGAACTACATGGATAAATATGTTAGGTAGCATTCCACATCAAAAATTCTGTTTTTATCATTTACCTACTCGAGGACGAGCAGGAATTAAGCTTGGGGATGCTGATATGTCTCCAACATATCTATAATTTTTGATTGTTCCATGCTATTATATTATCAACCTTAGATGTTTTATATGCATTTATATGCTATTTTATAGTATGATTTTTGGGACTAACCTATTAACCTAGAGCCCAGTGTCAGTTTCTGTTTTTCCTTGTTTTAGAGTATCACAGAAAAGGAAAATCAAACGGAGTCCAATTGACCTGAAACTTCACGGAACTTATTTTTGGACCAGAAGAAGCCCACGGAGTATCGGAGTTGGACCAGGAGAGTCCCGGGCTGCCCATGAGGGTGGGGGGGCGCGCCCACCCCCCTAGGCGCGCCCCCTGCCTCGTGGACACCCTGGAAGTCCACTGGCGTACTTCTTCCTCGCATATATACCCATATACCCTAAAAACTTTGAGGAGCACAATAGATCGAGAGTTCCGCCGCCAGAAGCCTCCGTAGCCACCGAAAACCAATCTAGACCCGTTCCGGCACCCTGCCGGAGGGGGAATCCCTCTCCGACGGCTATCTTCATCATCCCGGTGCTCTCCATGACGAGGATGGAGTTGTCCACCCTCGGGGCTGAGGGTATGTACCAGTAGCTATGTGTTTGATCTCTCTCTCTCATGTTCTTGAGGTGGTACGATCTTGATGTATCATGAGATTTGCTATTATAGTTGGACCTTATGATGTTTCTCCCCCTCTACTCTCTTGTAATGGATTGAGTTTTCCCTTTGAAGTTATCTTATTGGATTGAGTCTTTAAGGATTTGAGAACACTTGATGTATGTCTTGCGTGGGATACCCGTGGTGACAATGGGGTATTCTATTGATCCACTTGATGTATGTTTTGGTGATCAACTTGCGGGTTCCGCCCATGAACCTATCATAGGGGTTGGCACACACTGCAAAAAAAGACACATCCGTGACATTTTGGGCCGAACGAATTTTTTTCTGTCATACATATGACACTTCTATGACGATAATTGTGAAAAAACCCGGGATCATCATAGATGTGGTGGGCTCCTACTTCTATGACAAGAAATCATGACAGAAAATGGGCTTTTCGTCCTGGGCAGGCTGGAGATGCAGCTGCACGACATTCTTTGGGCCGTCCATGACGGAAAAAACCGTGGTAGAAGCAATGGGGAGGAAAATTTCGGGGAGTTCCCGGTTACGGTGGGAGGTCGGGGGCCGAGTGATGCGCGTTTCTCTCGTACACGTACGCGCATGTGTGTGAGGCATTAGCTCTAACTGAACCCGAGCGAGGCGTTGGGCTCTAACTGAACCCAAGCGATTGCACTACAGGCTACGCGTTACTGAACCCGAGCGATCGATTGATGGCTGTTAACTAAACCCGATCGAGCGATTCCTTCGCTACTGCTGCTAACTGAAGCCGATCGATTGGATGAACAATGAGTGTT
>NC_041380.1:398583723-398597364 GCF_002162155.2 Triticum dicoccoides
AACAGTGAGCGGTGGCGTTGCCTCTGGATGAACAGGACCCCGTGGTGTGGAGGGCTGGATGAATAGTATACGGTGGTGTTGGAAATATGCCCTAGAGCCCTAGAGGCAATAATAAAATGGTTATTATTGTATTTCCTTGTTCATGATAATTGTCTATTGTTCATGCTATAATTGTATTAACTGGAAACCGTAATACATGTGTGAATACATAGACCACAACATGTCCCTAGTGAGCCTCTAGTTGACTAGCTCGTTGATTAATAGATGGTTATGGTTTCCAGACCATGGACACTAGATGTCAGTGATAACGGGATCACATCATTAGGAGAATGATGTGATGGACAAGACCCAATCCTAAGCATAGCACAAGATCGTGTAGTTCGTTTGCTAGAGCTTTTCTGATGTCAAGTATCATTTCCTTAGACCATGAGATTGTGCAACTCCCAGATACCGTAGGAGTGCTTTGGGTGTATCAAACATCACAACGTAACTGGGTGACTATAAAGGTGCACTATAGGTATCTCCGAAAGTGTCTGTCGGGTTGGCACGAATTGAGATTGGGATTTGTCACTCCGTATGACGGAGAGGTATCTCTGGGCCCACTCGGTAATACATCATCATAATGAGCTCAATGTGACTAAGCAGTTAGTCATGGGATCATGCGTTACAGAACGAGTAAAGTGACTTGCCGGTAACGAGATTGAACGAGGTATTGGGATACCGACGATTGAATCTCGGGAAAGTAACATATCGATTGACAAAGGGAATTGAATACGGGATTGATCGAATCCCCGACATCGTGGTTCATCCGATGAGATCATCGTGGAACATGTGGGAGCCAATATGGGTATCCAGATCCCGCTATTGGTTATTGTTCGGAGAGGTGTCTCGGTCATGTCTGCATGGTTCCCGAACCCGTAGGGTCTACACACTTAAGGTTTAGTGACGCTAGAGTTGTTATGGGAAATAGTATGTGGTTACCGAAGGTAGTTCGGAGTCCCGGATGAGATCTCGGACATCACGAGGAGTTCCAGAATGGTCCGGCGGTGAAGATTGATATATTGGACGAAGGGTATTGGAGTCCGGAAGTGTTCTGGGGGTACCAGGCTATGGCCAGCATGACCAAAAGGTGTTTCGGGAGCCCCGGCAAGTGTTGGAGGCCTCATGGGCCAAAGGGGAAGGGGCAAACCAGCCCACTAAGGGGTGGTGCGCCCCCCACACCCTTTCCCATGTTACTTGGGGAGGTGGGGCGCCTCCACCTGGCTTGGGAGGCAAGCCTCCACCTGCTTGGCTTGGGGGGCAAGTCTCCCTAGGATTTTCCCTAGGGAAATCCAATCTGCTTGGTCGCCGCCCCCTAGGGGAAACCCTAGGGTGCCTCCCCCTCTCCCCTTGCCCCTATATATAGTGGAGGGGTGGGAGGGCAGCCGCACCCCTTCCCTGGCGCAGCCCCTCCCTGCTCCAACTCTTCCTTCTCCTCCGTAGATCTTGGCGAAGCCCTGCAGGAATACCACAAGCTCCACCACCACGCCGTCGTGCTGCTGGAGTTCTCCCTCAAATTCTCCTCTCCCGTTGCTGGATCAAGAAGGAGGAGACATCCCCGAGCTGTACGTGTGTTGAACGCGGAGGCGCCGTCCGTTCGGCGCTAGATCGGATCTTCCGCGATTTGAATCACCGTGAGTACGACTCCATCAACCGCGTTCTTGTAACGCTTCCGCTTAGCGATCTTCAAGGGTATGGAGATGCACTCCCTCTCTCTCGTTGCTAGTATCTCCTAGATTGATCTTCGTGACACGTAGGAAAATTTTGAATTATTGCTACGTTCCCCAACAGGTGGAGGGGTGCCCGTGGAGGGGTGATTGAACAGGACCCCGTGGTGTGGAGGGCTGGATGAACAATAGACGGTGGAGGGGTGCCCGTGGAGGGGTGGTTGAACAGTATCCGGTGGAGTTGCACGCGGTGGAGGCTGGATGAACAGGAGCCCGTGGAGGCCGGAGGAGGTCGACGGTAGCCCGTGGAGGCTGGAGGAGGTCGATGATGGAGATGAACAGTATCCCATGGAGTCCCGTTTTGCTGTACGCCATACCCCTCCCGATCAACAAGACCCTCATTTCGACTGTAGGAGGTCCGTTTCGTCCGTTTTGCGGTACGCCACACCCCTTCCGATCAACAGGACCCCCATTTCGACCGTAGGAGGTCCATTGCGTCCGTTTTGCAGTACGCCACACCCCTCCCGATCAACAGGACCCCTGTTTCGATCGTAGGAGGTCCGTTTCCTCTGTTTTGCGGTACGCCACACCCCTCCCGATCAATAGGACCCTGTTCCGAACGTAGGAGGTCCGTTTCCTCCGTTTTGCGGTACGCCAGGCCTCGTTTCCGTCGCCTATTCCGTCCAAGCCCTCCCGATGAACATGGCCACGCATTCCGTTCCGACCCAGCCGGTTGGCTCCCACGCATTCCGTTGCCTCCCGATGAACACGGCGCATTCCATTGCCTCCCCATGAACACGACGCATTCCGTTGCCTCCCCATGAACACAACGACGATGCTGTTTCTCTGTTCCGACCCAGCCATGTACACGAGCCCTGGCCATACATATGCGCGAGTAGGCGTTCGAGACCCCGCCCGTATGTACACATACGTGGCCGTATTTTCTTTCTTGCACCCTGGCCGCTGTACGTACGTGTACATGCTACGTGTGCGCCTCTACTACGACACGTACGCGCCTCTACTACGACACGTGCGCGCCTCTAAATCCACCAGTATATATGTATGTACACGTTCGCGACCAGAATGACAACGCTACATATGCTTCGACCAGGTGGGTCCCGACTGTCAGGCACTTCCTTGCATGCGAAGATGTAGCTGGTGGGTCCCAACAGTCAGGGGGGCGAATCATTTTTTTTGCCCGGACGCACTTCCTTGCGTGCGAAGCTGTAGCTGGTGGGTCCCGGCAGTTAGGGGGCAAATCGTTTTTTTTGCCCGGACGCACTTCCTTGCGTGCGAAGATGTAGCTGGTAGGTCCCAGCAGTCAGGGGAAACATTTTTTCGCGAAATACAGTGGCCCGTCTGGTGGGTCCCTGATGTCAGGTGGAGGAATCATTATTTTGCACGTAATAAGGAGGCACTTCCTTGCTGCGGCCGTGGACCCAGCTGTCAGCCTCTCCACGTATAGTCCACGCCCGATGGAAGTCGTTCCTTGACCACGTTGACCACACCGCGCCGAGAGCACCACGGTGGTGGACGACGGCGAGGACTAGGAAGGGGACGATTCGGAGACGGGGAAGACGCAGCAGTGGATGCCCACGCGAAGAGGAGTACGAGGGTTCACTGGTTCGGCTGCGGTGTGAGGCTGTTGTCGCCGCAGAATAACTGGGGGTGTGGGTGAGTATAGGGATGGCCTGGCCAGCGGTGGGAGTAGTAGGGGGCGGTGAGGCCTCCGCGGCATCACAGCCGGCCACGGGAGGCAGGAGCACGCGGCACGACCGACACTGGTTTGGGCGGCTGGAGCAAGAAGACCGGAGGTTGAAGAAGCACTACGGCCATTGGATGAACATCGTACGATAACAGGAGCTAGAATCGTCCATATTGACTAAGTTGACAAAGCCCTCCGTCCCCGTCAACTTGGTAGGCCCACAAGTCAGCCTCCCACTATGCTGGGTTCTAGCTGGCAGGGGGAATATTCATTTTTTTGTGCGTAATAAGGAGACACTTCCTTGCGTGCGAAGATAGTTGGTGGGTCCGACATGTCAGCGGGGGGCACATTATTTTCGCGAAATACAGAGGTCCTTCCGGTGGGTCCCAGATGTCAGGTGGAGGAATCATTATTTTGTGCATAATAAGGAGGCATTTCCTTGTGTGCGGCCGTGGACCCAGCTGTCAGCCTCTCCACGCACAGTCTACTTCCGATGGTGTCGTTCGTTGACCATGTTGACCACGCCACGCCGAGCGCATCCAAGGTGGTGGATGATGGCGAGGCCCCGGACAGCAACAAGCCGGAGATGGGAAGACGCGGGAGTAGAGTCGCAGACAGAGAGGTGTACGAGGGTTAACTGGTTCTAGTGCGGCATGGTTCGGCAGTCGGTGGAGAAGAACAGGAGGTGTGGAGGGGTGGAGGGATGGCCTGGCCAACGGTGGAGTAGCGCTTCATAGCGAAGCGTGCTAAGCAGAGCTGCTAGCAGCAGGAGGCCGGAGGTGGTCCCGGCGGCGCTAGAGGAAGAAGACAAGAGATTGAAGATGGATGCTGGTCGTTGGATGTAAATCCAATGGCTAACATGTCAGAATCATTTGTTGACTAAATTGACAACGACTTGCGTTGGCTTCGACCTATTGGCCTACATTTCAGCCTTCAAAAATGTGGCACGTATTCAACCCATTTTTTTAGAATTTATAGTCTTTTTTTGCGCGGTAGAATTTACAGTCAATTTGATCTTTTTTTGAATTACAGCCATTAGCTGGGCTGGGTGAACAAATAATGTAGCGCCCATGTGGCCCATTTATTTTATTTCCTAAAAATTTACAGGCCATTTGCACTTTCTCGAAATACACGATTTTGCTGGGTTGATTCTAATTATAATGTTGTGTTGGGCCAGCAATGTTATCAAAAAATAAAAAGGGTCTAAGCATTTTGTTATAAATATATTTAAATAATAAGTGATATTATTACATTCGTCCTTACATCTTACCAAGCTTTTGTACACGATCACTAGGATTTTCGTGCCAAAACAATCCATGATTTTATTTGTTAAGAAATTATTTTTATAAGTTAATAAGATGTGGGATATTGTTTTCTTACATATGTAAGTATCTGTTAAATATATGATGACAATAAAAATAATATATAATAACATATAAAATAATTTAAATATATATAATATAGTTAGAAGGGAAACATAAGTTGGACCTGGCGTTCCTATTCTAATATAGAAAAATAGAACAGACCTTTGCGTTTTCTTCAAAAAAATACATAAATTGGGCTGCCAAAAATAAAACCTCGGATGGTAGGTCCATAGGCCTACATGATGGCCCTAAGAAAATACAAATAGGCCTATGGACCTCCCATCCGAGGTCGTGGGCTGCGCATGTTAAAAATGAAAGCCTAGACGGGGCAGCCCAAAACCACGTCCAACACTTGCCAAAACTTCATCCCTCGTTTTCTCTGTGTTTCGCACACTCGACATTGTGTGGGAATTTTGATTGTGCATCATATGAAGATGTGCTATGCATGAATGTTGATCAGCATGATGTTAACTGGCTGGTAGTTCCATTTTCGACCATGAATAAAACTTCCAACATGATGTTAACCCTGTTTGAAAAGGCCGTGTTAATATAAATGCTCTGCCTCTGAAAGTTGCAGTTTCTTATCTGAAACTGAACTTGCAGTTTCTTATCTGAAACTGAAACTTGCAGTTTCTTCTCTGAGAATCACATTGTCTGCACTTTTATACTCCTATGAAACTACATTTTTAAGTGCTAAAAATAGATCTCTAGAATTCATAAAATACTTCATATGCTCAATACTGCAAATCTTAAATTCAAAAGACATTCATATCTGAAAGTACTCTCAAAATACACAACACAAAACACAATTCACAGCCTGCAAATACTGACAACCCTAAGCTCCTCCTGACAATTCACAACCTGCTTGACTATTGGGCTGGGGGGCAGCCCCCTCCTATTCCTCGGCGGTAGACAGCCCCCCCGTGAGACGATGTGAACGGCGAGGGAGACGATGGCGGGGAAGCGTTGTCGGGCCAACTGCTTTTCTCCTCTTGCAGTTGGGTTCGGTCGACGAAGACTCCATTGGCTCGCTTTGGCACGACACCCTCACAAACGGCACCTTGTAGATGCTCGATCCTTCAATCTCTGGTGGATGCTCCATCTGGGATCAATACTCCCACCACTGCTCCCTCACGATCGCATTCGGTGAATCTGTTTGCTCCATGGCCCAGAGGAGCAGCTCTATGTACTCCGGCGCGACTCCTCCAGGAGTATCGCCGCCTTTTCGCTCTGTTGTAGATATTTGGCCATGGATGTCACCGTCGCCGCTAGTTGGTCCTTGTTATCAAACCAAGAGTGTATCTCCAACATCCTAGCTAGCTTCACAGGGTCACCGTCTGCGATCCTCACGTATCGGTTGTACTCCTCCATCGATCTACTTCTCCACAACACCTTCACTCACCGGCGGTGGTTTTTGAATGGAAGAGGAGAGGAGCAGCGCTGGTTTTGGATTAGAATGGGAGAGGAGCGACGCTGGTTTTGGACTAGAACAGGAGAGGAGGGGCGGTGGTTTTGAAATGGAAGAGGAGAGGAGCGGTGCTGCATTTAGATTGGAATAGGAGAGGAGCGACGGTGGTTTAAGAGGAGAAGAGCGGAAGAGCGGCGCTGGTCTTTGAAGTATTTTTTTGTTGTTTTGCATATTTTGGGTCAAAGTTTGACCACGTAATGTATTTGACAAGCAAAATGTGAATGCATGTCATAAAAAATTGCATCGTTTGGTTCGTATCTGAATGTACTTTCAAATTATATTATTTTTGCAACATATAACATATATTTTATGTGCGAAAATCATGGTCAACCTATTAGCCAGCAAGCCACGTCCCATTTTTATTAGTCCCGCTGTAATTAAATCACCACATATTACACTGATTCCGCTGCTCGTTGCGTACGCTAATTGGGAGAAATAAATACCCAGCCGTAGCATGCACTAGGGATGTGCGCGTGAGGCTTGCATGCAGCTGCATGCGGAGGGAGGCGAGACGATTCAATTAATTAATGCCGCTCCTACTCGTCCCCGCACGTCCTTCAATACTACGACGGTTCGCTCCTAGTCGTCCCGTCCATTCACATTACGGCAGTTCCACTAATCCTAACCCTCCTCCCAAATCCATGGCGTCCCAAATCTCCATGATCGGCGGTGAGTACAAGGTTAGAACCATCACCGGCGATGACTTCGACGTCATCTACACCCGTTCTTCCGCGGCGGTCAAAGGATGCCTTTCTCGCTTCAGACGCATGTTCGAAGACTCAGATGATGAGTGGGTCGCTGGGCTAGATGTTGAGTACACCACAGTCCTGGGGCAAGAGAAGGATCTAAAGGACAAAGAGAGGAAGAAGCCCGCCGTGATCCAGGTTTGCGTGCATGACTTATGCTTGGTCTACCACATATGCCATGTCGATGTTGAGTGCCAGGATTTTAAGGACTTCCTCGAGAGAAACCTAGTCAAATTCGGTACTGTAGACTATGGTAACGACAAAGAAGTCCTGCGTCGGATAGGCCTCGTTGTAGGCAACACCTTCGACCTCCAGAAGAATCGGCTGGTGTCCTCTCGTCAGCCTTTAATGCTGACCCTGGCAGGAGCCATGGTTCATCCTTCGTACGGTAAACTGGAGAAACCTCCATACACGTTTCATCGTCATGCATGTCAGCGGAATGTACTAGATATAGACCACATCCACTACACTGCAATGGATGGCTACCTTTGCTTCAACATCTACAAGGGTTGGATGAAGAGCAACAGCCAAGTGTGCGGTTCAAGCAAAGAAGTATCGACCAAGAGGAAGAGGGACAAGGACGAAGTCGAGGACGTGGACGAGGACTCCGAGTAAGGTGGCAGTGTTGTTGCTCATGGTGGTTCTAATGTAGTGTCTACCGGAATAGTTGCAAAGTTTAATTTCAGGTGTGCTTAATTTAATTTGAGGGGTGTGTTGTGCTGAGCCCCCAGCAAAACTATGTTATGTTTCTTCTCGTTACTTTAACTCTTCAATACGTACATACTAGTATTTCTTACATTTCATCTTTTAGTTGGTATAGTACTACCACTCGTTTCTTCACATTATATACGTACAATATATATGGCCAACATCATATAGACAGTAGTTTAGTTGTCAAAGAATTTCAGGGTGCTTAGTTTTGTCAAAGAATTCCACGATGCTTAGAGGGTGCTTGGATCCAAGGGACTTATTTTAGTCTTACTAAAAATAGTCTCTTTAAGAGGCTAAATTTCCAAGCACCCCTGACTAAAGAGGGGCTAAAACTAGTCTTGAGACTAATTTTTTTTAGTCAGGGGTACCCCTACTAAAATGTGGATTAGTCCTCTCTCTACTCATTTAACTCCTCTCCTTTAACACAGGCGAGTTCTGGATTGGAGGGTTTGGAGGATAATAAATCCTCATTAACTTGATTTTAGCCTTTTTAGTATTTGGATCCAAGCATGGGTGAGGCTAGCATGTTTTAGTCCCACTACTTTTAGTCATGGGACTAAAACGTATCCAAGCACCCTCTTAGTTTTATTTGAGGGGTGGGTTGTGCTGGACACCATTATTGTGACTAGCCTTTTTAATAATACTATATGCATAATTTGGCGACGAGCACTCTCTATATGTACCACCTTTTTTTAATTTCAAGTTTTGCTCCATGGCGCAATCCATCGATACTACTGCTGTACAAAAGTATACATTTTTTAAAAGGCTAGAGGGCGGGGCAGTCTAGCTTGGTCGGTTTCACGAGAGGCGAGGGCCTTTGTGATTTGACGGCTCATTACTGCTGGAAGGCGGGGCCTTGTGATTTGACTACTCGTATAAATGCGCCGACGACCTGATCGAGGAGGAGCAAAGAACCGTGCGGTATACTCAAGTTTTCCACTGGAGTAGTACTGCGACAGAGGAGCACGAAACACGGCAGCCCAGTGCCATATGGCGATAAAAAATGATCTAATTTGCTAGTCATCTCATTGTTAGCATTGTTCTATTCATTCCCTCAAAAAACCATTGTTCTATTCATGCCTCGCAGAGAACGTGACACGTGCGGCGAAACACCCGAAGCAAAAGATGAAACACATGAGCAAAAGAAGAAGGAAGATTATCACCCCAAATGATCTAATTCGCCACGGAGTCGTAACTGCTTCTTCATCACCTCCACGACCTCCATCTCCTTGTGCGTCTCCTCCGCCATCTTCTTCAGTCCGTCCATGACGCGAGATTTCTCGACGCAAGCCTTCATCATCTGTTCCACGGCCGCATTACGTACCTTGACAGCAGCCGGGTGCTTGATGCGGAGCTTCGCCAACTCCTCCTTCTGTTCCATGACGAGGGCCTGCAGCATCTTCATCGAGGAACTACAATTCTCATGCAGCTTCTTCCAGCCGGCGTTCTTCTCCTTCAACAGGTTGATCTCATGGCAGAGCTTCACCTTGTCCTCCTGAAGTCGCAGGATTTCGCCGGTCGCCTTCTTCTCCAAGGCAATGCTCTTCTTTAGCAGCATCACCAAGCCGGCGGTCAACTCCCCCTGCTGATTGAGCTCAGCGAGCATGTCGTCGAGGCTCTCCTTCAGCAACTCCATCAAGCCTGGGATGAACTCCTTCTGCTTATTGAGGTGCTTATTGAGCTGATCGGGCATGCCGTCGAGGGATAACGACTCCAGCTCCGTCGGCTTGGCATGTTCGCCTCCGCGGCTAGGGCGCTCCTGGGAGACATCGCCTGCCCATGAGAGATCTTTCGAGGTCTCTACGTGGCGGCGAGCCCTCTTTTTTTCCGCAGCCTTGGTTGCCGCTCCCTTGTTATGAGTAGTTCTCGACCTAGAGCTCTGCTCACCGGCCATGGCAACGAATGACGAAGAAGAAGCACTTATGAGGAGGAAAGGTAGAGTAATTTTTGGTTAGGTAGTTCCCCTTTTTATAACCTAAGTACTAGCACTGGTACTAATACCTGCATAGTGGGAACACATTCAGGTTTGGTACGTACTAGTAGGTGTGAGCAGGCTTTCGAATGTGATGGGAACAAGGTAAAGATTAATTGATGGTTTTGGTTTCGAGGCCCAAAACGGCTCCAGATGAGTTTAGCGGAACATAAATTTCAAGTACTACACTGCTCAAATGCGTAAATATTATGTTACTGTAAAAATTTAGCACAAAATACGAAGGAGACCAATGGAAGTACTACTAGCAACCCATGATTTAACTATTTGCATGCGTGCAGTGGAGTAATAATGTCTTTCTTCCGCCCTCACGTCCACTCAATTTGCATGCGCTGTATTAATTGACCATCAATGAAGTGAACGACTTTACACGCGTCAAATTATCACATGGGGTGGATCTTGGTACAAAATTGCATCTGCCTGTGTACCCGTGTGTGCGTGCGAGGGAATGAGTGCGTGCATGGCGTGCGTGCACATCTTCGCTTCGTGCATGTACCGCCATTATGGCTCAGGGAGGACAAGTACATTCTTCTGGAACCAGCAGCACGTCACTGTGATCAATCCACGCAAGGAGGTCGCGACAACGCCTCCACATGTGCCACGTGGCTTCATGAACTGTAAGAGAGACACTGTGTAGCATGCCATTGGTATTCTAATTTACGTGTTTTGCACATACTCGAAGTACTAGTAAGGTACACGTGCATTGCACGGATCAGATTTTGCAACAAAATTATGAATAAATACCACACTATAGCATGTAAGCTCTGAGTCATATATGCCTGATGTAGCCCTTCATTTAATTCTTATAGTTCATCTTATTCAAAATCAATTAGTTTTTATAAAAAATCTAAGAACGCAGGAATAGGAAAAACATGGGATTATAGTGGAATGTCGTCTTGAATCCTACAGGATTGTACGAGTGTTTGATTGTGCATAGAAAAAACACAGAATTCTTTCAAAGAGGTTTGAGTGGATGGGATGTTTCCTATGAAATCTAGTGCAAATGAATCATATGGAAAAATTCCTATGGTTTACAATCCTACGAATCAAACAACCAAGATAGGAAAAAATCCCTAATGATAAGAATCCTCCAAAATTCCTTTGAGAATCCTTTGAATCAAAGAAGCCCTTAATCTATTTTATGATTCATGGAATTGTTTGTTGTAAAGTAAAAACAAATAGTGGCAATTCAACTAGAAAAAAGTTTGCGCAGTTATGATACGGAAGATTCTAGAACAAAAGAGAACCACTATTGTTTTGAGGTTTGTGCATTATGCTTAAGTTCGACCATGGAGTCTGCTAGATTGTCCATGTGGCAAAATCCGGTGGGGGGCTAGAAGATGGTGCGAGGGGCCGAGTGGAGGGAGACTATGAAGGAATGTACAAGTGCGAGATCAATATTTAGAGAGAGGGGGCGAACACGTGCGCTGTTGCGCGCAGTGGTGGAGCCATGAAAAATAAATGAGCTAGGGGGCCAAGAATTGCTAATCCTTTACGAGGAGGGTCAATTCATGAAATTAAACCATTTTTAGCAGCAATTGTCTAATGATCACATTCATATTAGCCTCGATATATAGTGATGTTAGGGGAGGGGAGGGGGGCAGGGCCCTTACTTCCCCCTGTCTTCGCCATTGTGCACGCGTCTGAGAGATGAAGCGGAAGGCATGGATGATGAGAGGGGGACGTTGGATATATAATTAATGTGGGTGTATTAGCTATATATGTTAATCCTATATAGAGAGGTATAGATTGATCGATGTGGACGCGGGAAAGAGGGTGAGACCTCACTGGATATATCGATTGATCGGTTTGTGTGGAAAACCATGAAAGACCTAGCTATATACACATACATAGAGGAACATCGATCGTTGCGCATGCACGCATGAGAGATAAAGAATGCCCGATATGTGGAGAGGGGGATGTCTGTGGGTGTGTGCCTTCATGGGAGACCGACCTGAAGAAAAAGATTGCATGCGTGCGATGGATAATGCCGACTGGTAGTGTGTGTGCATGCATGCACGAGAGAAAGTTAGTGGTACAATTATAAAGAGAAGACTACTGTGTGGGTGTAAAAGAATAGGTGAGGTCATAATCAATGTAAAGTTCAATTCAAATATTTGAATAAGATATCCTGATGTTTGAAACCCATGCTTGCATGAATATAACGGAGATCTGCGCGGTGTGGTTTGGAAACGAGCATGTTGTAATGTATACACATTGAACAAGGTCAAACTGATTTGAATTTGAGATACCGATGGCAGAGATCATTTGGCCACGCCGCATCCGTGCATGGACACACTATTCTAATTGGAGATGATGGGCGGCTTTCGCATCACATATCTATATCTAGACCCATATATATATATTATATATTATATTTTTTTATATTGTGTGCGGGTAACTTTAACTTTGAAAGATGGTCGTTGGATGAGGCGAATCCGATGGTCCAAAGATGGAAAATTTGAGCACTACTGGCCATTGGATATCATCTAGATTCCACCAGATTTCGCCACATGTATAATCTAGAAGACTCCATGGTTGAACTTAAGCATAATGCACAAACATCAAAACACAAGCACTTCTTATTTGTTCTAGAATCTTCTGTATCAGAATTGCCCAAATGTTTTTCTACATGATTTGCCATTATTTGTTTTTACTTTGTCTTACGACGCACAATTCCATGAATCTTAAAATAGATTAGCTTTCTTATAAAAACTAGATGATTTTGAATGAAATGAACTATAAGAATTAAACGAACATCTACATCATGCATATATGACTCAAAGCTTGCATGCTATAATGTGGTATTTATTCATAATTTGGTTGCCAAATCTCATGCCTGCAATGCACGTGTACCTTACTCTAGTCTAAATGGTGTTTGTGTGTGTGTTGTGCGTGTTGAGGTGCAAATTGTCTTTTTTTGGTACATGTTAAGATTGTTCTTCTGAAATTTCAAGCCGCGCCTTGTTATGCCGAAAATTCAAGCTAGCGTCTCTGTCTATCGTGCTGCGAAACTCCCACCTCTTCAACCCGCGCCTTGTTAGCCTGAAATATTTAAGATATATCTTTGTCTCGCTGTGCTCCGACAACTCCCTCCATCTCAACCCGCGCCTTGCTATTCTGAAATTACAACGTGCGCGAAAACTCCCACCTCCTGTGAAATCCTGACACGCGAAATGCCCGTGGTACCCCTGAACCGAAAGAACCGCCTCAAATCAGTGGGGGTACTTTCGTAACTTACCCCACATTTCGGACAAGCGCGTCTCTAAGCCATGGTTCCCCACTGCCATCCCATCCGCCCATCCATTCGTACACCGAGGCCGCGAAAACCCGCGATGAAACCCCACACCCTGCTCCATCCGCCACCCAGCCGGAGCCTCCTCCCCGACGATGTCGTCCACAGCAACACCTCGACGTCCCTCATCCACCGTACCGGATGAGGATCCGTCGTCGATCTCATCGTCCCGCCGGTTCAGCCACCCTGTCCTCCACCTCCAAGGAGCTGCCCCGACGTTGCCCTCGTCTTTCGCGCCACCTCCATTCCCACACCGCCGTCTTCACCTGCACCACCGGAAGAGCATCATCATCACCGTTTCCTCGGATGAAGCTGCGGCCTAATCGGCGCCACCAAAGAGGTTGTACACTAATCGCCGCATTTTCTTCTTGATTCGATCTCACGGTGCTGCCGGCGCTCGGTCCCGAGCCGACACGGCGCGGCTCCATCCATGGCGGTGTCGTTGGCCACTTCCTCCACGGTGTCACTCCCTCGGTGGCGACGTCCACATCAGTAGGAGCTGCTGCTGCTTTAGCTCTCGCTCGCGTTGCTGCTCTGCTCTTGCTCTCGGTCCCCTGCCTGGTCTGCTCTTGCTCGCGCTGCTGCTCTCGCTCTTGCTTGCGATGCTGCTCCGATTTAGCTACACTTCAGTCGACTGAATCGACTTTTGGGTCAGT
>NC_041380.1:398597828-398649223 GCF_002162155.2 Triticum dicoccoides
CTAGAGGGATGGCCGGGGCGGCAGCGGACCGACGGTCGGGAGTGTTTTCAAGGTGGGCGGGGCGGTGCATCGCCGGCCGCGGGCAGCGGGGGGCTGCTGTTTGGCCGGTGGTGGCTGGCGGCTCAGGGGGGGGGGTGGTGGTTGAAGATGAACCACAGACCCTTGATTTCGTATCCAACGGCTGCAAAATCGACTGACCAGAGATGAAAAAGTCAGTCGACCCACGTGTAGCCTCACCTTGCTAGTGCGTTCAGTTTCGACAGCAAAATTTAGTTTCGACAGCAAAATTCAGTTTTGACAATTAAGTTCTGTTTCGATAGTTAAGTTCAGTTTCGACAGTTAAATTCAGTTTCGACAGTTAAGTTCAGAGATGAGCGGCTGATGTATTTTACATCTAGCACTTTGTGGTTATGTATTTTACGTCATGTATTGGAGATGCTATTAGAATTCCACTCAGGTTTACGTTGTTCGTTGTCTCTCTTGTCCCGCTTCAGCCTCGGCGTCGTACAACTCACCAGAGCTGCTCCAACGACGAAACCCTCCATCACAGCGGAGCAGTACCTCGGGCTCCATCTCCAGACGCCTAAGATCTTCTTCCCCTCCTCCGACAGCCAAGTCAGCCAGAGCATCCTCACCGGCCAACCCAATCACGCTGAGATCGACATGGCTTCACCAAAGAGGTTGTACACTTGTTGCATCTCTTTTTTACTCTACATGTTATATATATATATTGTCCACTGAGCACTCGTACTAACGGGAAATACGATTATTTTATCCTACTATATGATAAGCAGTGAGGTACCAGGCAACTTAGCTATCCGTGATGGACTCTCTTGAACGCCATCATTATTTATCTCTGCGCGTTTGAGCTGTGCATTTGTCGATGGACCTGGGAGTTGAGCTAGTATGGCAGTGGCCTGGGTCCAAAGTAATAGAAGTAGCACAAAAACATTTTTTAGTGCAGGATTTTCCTTGCTCAAGCCTGCCTACTAGAATCGCCAGTGCTTGAAAGGAAAAGTGAATGAAAAACATCGGAATTGGAAAGTTTCCTATGGTACTACTTTTCATGAATTTGGTGCAAAGGAATGGAGCAAAGGAAAACTGTAGGATTTGTTCCTTTAGTGTCTCCTTGAAAGAAAAACCGTAGGAATTCTAATTTCCACTTCTCCTCCTTTTCATATTCCTATTCATCAAGCACAAGACTAAGAGATAGTAGCATAATAGCATTATAACCGTACATTTTCTTGTGGGTTGACTTAATCTCACCATGCTTTTTTGCATCCTGTGATCTTCCAATTGTTGTGAATCAAACACCCAGATTGGCAGAAATCCTGTGTTTTTAAATTCTCTGTTTTGCACGTGCATTCCTATCCTATTCCTGTCCATTTCCTATCCCTGCATTGTTAGAATCCTCAAATTCAAACAAGCCCTTACTCAATTACTTCTGTTACAGATATGTGTCGAAGAAAACCTTGTGTGGTTTGTCCTGCTCCTGCGGCGTTGTGTTCCACCCCAGCTCAGCTGCTCCAACGACGGAAGGGTTCACCACAGCAGGGATCCGCTCTCCAGACTGTCTTTCGCTGACTCAGATCTTCTTCCCCGCCGCTGGCAGCCATGACAACTGCAATACCATCATCAACTGAGCAGATGACCTTGAGGACTACACGGGTCCGCAAGAGAGGTCGCACTCTTCCGTGTCTGCTTACGTTATGCGTCGCTTAATATGATGACATGCTACATTATCATCGTGTTCACCTATTAGACTCTGAGTCAGGTCCAAACTAATGCTGAAACTTGAGTTTTTAAATGGTTGTGGGGTACATATTGGGGCAGCAATCAGTACTATCTGTCTACTATCTGGTTAATCTCCGGTATCTACTATGAGTTTCATGTTGGGTGCAAACAAACATTAAAGGAGCCATTATCTATATTTTTTAACTAAAGCTATTATCTGATAGCGCTATCATTGGTTTTGGGTCTATCCATAGTTTGCTACCATCACTCTGGATTTGTGCATGCACTCCTTACATAATATCACTATGTTTTATTCCTATGCATGCCAGTTATTGTACACAATGGAACTGATCATGTAGAGCAAAAGAGATGAGCCTTGCGTGGCAATAAAATTTCATGCAGACGTCGTTCCATGGTGAGCGCAAAGGCAACCCCCCTCCACCCATTTGGATCATAATCAAGAGGAAGATAACTGTTCTGGGGGGATTCAGAAGGAGAAGACCACTCCTATTTACCCCATGAGGTCTTCGCTCTAACTTGGCATGCTGATGTTGGTAATATCATGCATATGGTGCCTTGCATTGCTTACTGCATACATTAAAGATATCATCTGCTTAGTTTAGACATGCTTTGTGTCAATGCCATCTATTTAGTTTCTTTATTGTATATGTGAATCATGCAATGCCATCTTGTCTAGCCAGGCATCATATATGTGAATTTTGTAATGCCACCCTGGTGCCAGTCATCTTATATGTGAATTATATCATGCCATCATTTTTTATTACGTGTTAAATTTGTCAACAATTTTAGTACATTCAATTACTCTTCCCGTGCATCAGCCATTTGGCACGGTCATGGAAAAAATCTGGAGTGGAAACAAGGTATTCAGAGCAGACAATGCTATCTGTCGAAGCACATGTCTTGCTGGTTACCGATAGCTCCTCAGAGGAGGATTCAGAGACAGATGGCTAGTCATATTTCCCTGAGGTGCGTGCCCTAACTTGGCAGGGTTATGTTGCTTATATCGTGTGTATGGTATCTTGCATTGCTATGTCATTTGCTTAGTTTAGACATGCTTTGTGTGAATGCCACCTATTTAGTGTCTAATTGCCATATATGTGAATTATGCAATGCCATCTTGTTGCAAGACATTATATATGTGAATTATGCAATGTTATCTTGTTGCAAGGCATTATGTATGTGAATTATGCAATGCCATGCTGTTTAGGCAAGCGTCATATATGTGAATTATATCATGCCGTCCTTTTTTTGTATTTCTCATTGCTTTTGTCGACAATGTTTGTATATTCAACTGCTCTTCCCATGCATCAGCCATTTGAATTGGTGATGGAGAAATCTGGAGTGAAAACAAGGTCTTCAGAGCAGATAGTGCTACCTGCTGAAGCAGATATCTTGCTGGTTACAAATAGCTCTTCAGAGGAGGATTCAGAGGCAGATGACCAGTCCTATTATCCCCCTAAGGTGTATGCTCAAACTTGGCAGGGTTATATTACTCATATAATGCATATGTTGTATTGCAATGCTTAGTTTTTACATCATATACACAATATTGAATGCCATCTCCTTAGTTGACACATCATATATGCGATTGCCCTCTGCTCACTTCCTTAGTATATAAATCATATATTTGAATTATGTCATGCCATGATGTTTACATAGACAACATGTATCTGAATTATGGCATGCCAACCCATTTTCTAAAGACATAATATAGTTATATCATCTCATCCTGTTTAAATAGTCATCATATTTTAAATTATGTCATTCTATCCGTGAATTATATCATGCCATCATGTTTCCATCGACGACATGTTTGTGATTTATGGCATGCCAACCACTTTAATAGACACATCGTATAGTTATATCATGTCATCCTGTTTACATAGTCATCATATTTTGAAGTATGTCATTCTATCCTGTTTAGTTAGCCATCATATATGTGAAATTGTGTCATGCTATCCTGTTTAATTAGCCATCATATATGTGAAATTATGTCCTGCTATTCTGTTTGCTTAGACAACATAAATGTGAATTATTTCATGCCCCATTTTCTTCCCTACTATCCATTGCACCTGTCTATCATACAATGTCTGTACATTCAATTACTTTTCTTGTTTATCAACCATTTCAATTGGAGGGAGTGATGGCAGTATTTGTGGGAGTAAAAACACGGTCTTCAGAAAAGATCGTGCTACCTGTCGATGCAGATAGAACCATGGTTGTACTTGCCCAAGAACCAGCCCCATCACACATAACCCACACTCATGCAAATTGTACCCCTACCCAGTTGGACAGAGAACCAGCTACACCCCTTCTAACCCCAATCCCAGCAGATAGACACCCAGTTCCCGTTGACACAGCACCGTCTCCACCACAGAGCACCCAAACACGAGCAGTTAGTAAGGCAACTGCAGTGCCCAAATCACGAGGACCACCACTCCGAACCCGAAGTCAAAGCTTAAAGCAGAAGAAGAATTGTTCTCAAGTCAGGTTCCATAGCTATGGTTCATACTACTTTGCTCTTGCATCACTGTATTTATTGATACCAACTAATTTCAAATTTGAAGGATGCAATTGAAACTCAAATGGCGCAACAGGTATGTTTTAAACCTGTTTCTTCAACGTGTTTGGCTATTTGTTGTTTTAACTTGCTCTATGTTGATTTCAGTTTCAATTGAATAAACAGTTATGTTCTCATGCCATGCACATTACAAGTGTTGTTATTGATGTGTAGTTTCCCACACTCATATTCTGTCTATGCTGCTTTGTCTTCAATAGATATGATTCGAACTGTATCTATCTTGATTTGGCAACATAAACTAGAATGATATAGATCATACAGTGACCATACTACATACATATATGTTTGTTTCATGCTGTTATCTTGTCCACCTTACTACTGAACTGGTTTACCAAAATGAGTTTCATATACTACATTGTAAACCTGAGATGTGTTTGTTTGTTTCTCTTTTAGAACACGGATAGAATATTGGAGAAGAGTACCTTGTTATGCAATGGTAAAGGAAGTAATGCAGATAAGGTTGAAGATAGTGAGACATCCCTGTTGGTCTCCAAGAAAGCTGATAAAAACTATATTGAAGACACTGAGACAACCCCAAAGTCATGTCTTGATGTACTGTTCGAGTTACTGGCTACCACTGTTGGGACCAGCTCTTCGAACTCGTTGCCTGAATCAGTTCAGCTTCTTGAGTCTCAACTTCAAGTTGAAAGACATCGATCAGATGTTATGCAACAGGAAGGTGAAGGACCGAGGAAGTCCCTATAGAATTCAGATGCATACTTTCTGGTGCAACAGCAAGCGCTGGAGGACTTAAGCGCCAAACAAGAGAAAGTTAATAAGCTTGCTAAGAATCTTGCCAGCATTATGGGTACCCAGGATATTGTTTCTTGAGCTCTTCTGAAGTGGTTTCAGTTCTGGACCTGTTTTGCTACGACATTTATATGCTGATGTGTTCCCTATATTTGCACTGGTGGCGAACTTTGATGCCGAGTGGATGTAATATGTGTAATAGCCGTGATAGCCTAGTGTAAGTTGTTTGCTTATTTATTTCCTTGTTGTCTTGTTTATTTGTTTGCTTGTAGTCAGTGCAGTTCTTTTTCTGCGGTTTGCTAGTGGCTGCAATAACCTATTTTTTAAAACTAGGCCACAATAACCATGGGCTAATATTTACTGTAGTGACACTGGGCCTCCTATGGGCCGTAGAAATAGTGGGCCTTCGACGGGCCGTATAAACAGTGGGCCTTCTATGGGCCGTAGAAACAATGGGTCTTCTACGGGCCGTAGAAAAAATGGGCCTTCTACGGGCCATAGAAACAATGGGCCTTCTACGGGCCGTATCATCAATGGGCCTTATACGAGCTGTATGATCGATTGGCCAAACATGGGCCAAATAGACCACATTCTGGCCGTAAACGGGCTAGAGTTGGAATCGTCCGTTCATGGGCTAACCATAACGGGCCATCGTTAATAGGCCGTATTTGATGACGCTATGAAAACGACCCAACGTATTAACGGACCACAAACGGGCCGACTGTAACCATGCGCTGAATTTGGCCCACAAGCAGAAAATGACAGTAACGGGCTGTAAGTAAACGAATGCTGGAAAATAGCCCAAGAATAAATGGGCTCTGAGAAGGCCGAAAGATAACATGGGCTGGAAACAACCCAACAGAATAACGGGCCGTTAATGGGTATAAAGTGATACACTATTCTTTACGGGCCAGTTTCACCATGGGCCGTTAATGGGTGTAAAGTGATACACTGTTCATTACGGGCCAGTTTCACCACGGGCCGTTAATAGGCCAAGAGTTACATAGGGCCTCATATGGGCCGAAAGACGTCATGGGCTGTACATGGGTCAGAAGTGAAAACGGGCTGGAATCATATTGGATGGCCCAGATTACGCTACTGGGCCTAATTCGAATAGGGTGTAACGGGCCTTGGGTTAGCGGGCTGTAAATGGGCTATATGCGAATAGGCCGTTAACAGGCTTTCCATGGGCCGGCCCGCCACCTTTTGACCAAGTCAAATAGGCCGGCCTTTTCATAGGAATGGGCCTCTGTTGGGCCATGCCACGTGTCGACGTATCATAGGCGCCTTCTGTCCAATGATTGGATGACATCTGTCCCAGCGATGAGCCGACACGTGTTTCCTCCAGCCAATGATGATTTTACACGTGGAAAATCCCCATTGGTCGGGGCTATTAACGGGTTATCGGATCCAAAACCCGACCCGATAGCTTAATAACGTTCCGTTACGGTGCATGCCACGTGTCGGTCACCCTTGACGAAAGCACTTCTGTGACGCGTGATTTATCATCATGGAAGTGGACACTTCCGTGATGATAATTTTGGTAATGTCATGGAACACTTCTACGACAGCACACGTATGACTATCTTGATTCTGTCATAAAATCGTCATGGATGTACATGCATGACAGAAAACGCGACCTACTGTGACAAACACGTATCATCACGGAAGTGTATTTTTTTGTAGTGACACCTTTTCGTCTTGACTCTCCGGTAGAAACTTTGGGGCACTCTTTGAAGTACTTTGTGTTGGTTTGAATAGATGAATCTGAGATTGTGTGATGCATATCGTATAATCATACCCACGGATACTTGAGGTGACATTGGAGTATCTAGGTGACATTAGGGTTTTGATTGATTTGTGTCTTAAGGTGTTATTCTAGTATGAACTCTAGGATAGATTGAACAGAAAGAATAGCTTCATGTTATTTTACTACGGATTCTTGAATAGATCGATCAGAAAGAATAACTTTGAGGTGGTTTCGTACCCTACCATAATCTCTTCATTTGTTCTCCGCTATTAGTGACTTTGGAGTGACTCTTTGTTGCATGTTGAGGGATAGTTATGTGATCCAATTATGTTATTATTGTTGAGAGCACTTGCACTTGTGAAAGTATGAACCCTAGGCCTTGTTTCCTAGCATTGCAATACTGTTTATGCTCACTTTTATCATTAGTTACCTTGCTGTTTTTATATTTTCAGATTACAAAACCTTTATCTACCATCCATATACCACTTGTGTCACCATCTCTTCACCGAACTAGTGCACCTATACAATTTACCACTGTATTGGGTGTGTTGGGGACACAAGAGACTCTTTGTTATTTGGTTGTAGGGTTGCTTGAGAGAGACCATCTTCATCCTACGCCTCCTACGGATTGATAAACCTTAGGTCATCCACTTGAGGGAAATTTGCTACTATCCTACAAACCTCTGCACTTGGAGGCCCAACAACGTCTACAAGAAGAAGGTTGTGTAGTAGACATCAATCATCACATGGTGTCTCGGCACGACGAACTTTGGCGACGGTGCATACCCAGGGAGAACACTTTTATCTTGAAATTTAGTGAGAGATCATCTTATAATGCTACCGTCAAACAAAGAAGAATAAGATTCATAAAGGATAAACACATCACATGCAATCAATATAAGTGATATGATATGGCCATCATCATCTTGTGCTTGTGATCTCCATCTCCGAAGCACCGTCATGATCATCATCGTCACCGGGGCGACACCTTGATCTCCATCATAGCATCGTTGTCGTCTCCCCAACTATTGCTTCTACGACTATCGCTACCGCTTAGTGATAGAGTAAACCAATTACAGGGCAATTGAATTGCATACAATAAAGCGACAACCATATGGCTCCTTCCAGTTGCCGATAACTCTGTTACAAAACATGATCATCTCATACAATAAATATAGCATCATGTCTTGACCATATCACATCACAACATGCCCTGCAAAAACAAGTTAGACATCCTCTACTTTGTTGTTGCAAGTTTTACGTGGCTGCTACGGGATGAGCAAGAACCGTTCTTACCTACGCATCAAAACCACAACGATAGTTCGTCAAGTTGGTGCCGTTTTAACCTTCTCAAGGACCGGGCGTAGCCACACTCGGTTCAACTAAAGTTGGAGAAACTGACACCCGCCAGCCACCTGTGTGCAAAGCATGTCGGTAGAACTAGTCTCGCGTAAGCGTACATGTAAAGTCGGTCTGGGCCGCTTCATCCAACAATACCAACGAACCAAAGTATGACATGCTGGTAAGCAGTATGACTTGTATCGCCCACAACTCACTTGTGTTCTACTCGTGCAAATAACATCAACGCATAAAACCAGGCTCGGATGCCACTGTTGGGGAACATAGTAATTTCAAAAAAATTCCTACGCACACGCAGGATCATGGTGATGCATAGCAACAAGAGGGGACAGTGTTGACCACGTACCCTCGTAGATCGTTAAGCGGAAGCGTTATGACAACGCGGTTGATGTAGTCGTACGCCTTCACGATCGACCGATCCTCAGTACCGACCGTACGGCACCTTCGCGTTCAACACACGTTCAGCTCGGTGACGTCCCGCGAACTCACGATCCAGTAGAGCTCGGGGAAGAGTTTCTCAGCACGACGGCATGGTGAAGATGTTGATGAAGCTACCGCAGCAGGGCTTCGCCTAAACGCCGCTACAATATTACCGAGGTGGATTATGGTGGAGGGGGCACCGCGCATGGCTGGGAGAGATCTTTGTGACCAATTTGTGTGTCTAGAGGTGCCCCTACCCCCGTATATAAAGGAGCAAGGGGGAGAGGCGGTCGGCCAGGAGGAGGCGCGCCAGGGAGGAGTCCTACTCCCATCCTAGTTGGAGTAGGAGAAGGGGGAAGGAGGAAGGAGATAGGAAGGAAAGGGGGGCGCCGCCCCCTCCTTGTCCAATTCGGACTAGAGGGAGAGGGGGAGCGTGGCCTGCGCTGGCCACCCCTCCTCTTCTCCACTAAGGCCCATCTTGGCCCATTAAACCCCCGCGGGGTTCCGGTAACCCCTGGTACTCCGGTAAAATCCCGATTTCACCCGGAACACTTCCGATATCCAAATATAGGCTTCCAATATATCAATCTTTATGTCTCAACCATTGAGACTCCTCGTCACGTTGGTGATCACATCCGTGACTCTGAACTTCCTTCGGTACATCAAAACACATAAACTCATAATATAACCGTCATCGAACTTTAAGCGTGCGGACCCTAAGGGTTCGAGAACTATGTAGACATGACTGAGACATGTCTCCGGTCAATAACCAATAGCGGAACCTGGATTCTCATATTGGTTCCTACATATTCTACGAAGATCTTTATCGGTCAAACCGCACAACACTATACGTTGTTCTCTTTGTCATCGGTACGTTACTTGCCCTAGATTTGATCGTCGGTATCCCATACCTAGTTCAATCTCGTTACCGGCAAGTCTCTTTACTCGTTCCGTAATACATCACCCAATAACTAACTCATTAGTTATCATGCTTGCAAAGCTTATAGTGATGTGTATTACCGAGAGGGCCTAGAGATACCTCTCCGATAATCGGAGTGACAAATCCTAATCTTGATCTATGCCAACTCAACAAGTACCATCGGAGACACCTGTAGAGCACCTTTATAATCACCCAGTTACGTTGTGACGTTTGGTAGCACACAAAGTGTTCCTCCGGTATTCGGGAGTTGCATTATCTCATAGTCATAAGAACATGTATAAGTCATGAAGAAAGCAATAGCAGTAAACAAACGATCAAGTGCTAAGCTAACGGAATGGGTCAAGTCAATCACATCATTCTCCTAATGATATGATCCCATTGATCAAGTAACAACTCATGTCTATGGTTAGGAAACTTAACCATCTTTGATCAATGAGCTAGTCAAGTAGAGGCATACTAGTGATACTATGTTTGTCTATGTATTCACACATATATTATGTTTCCGGTTAATACAATTCTAGCATGAATAATAGACATTTATCATGAAATAAGGAAATAAATAATAACTTTATTATTGCCTCTAGGGCATATTTCCTTCAAAGATGCCATGCAAGTTCTTTCCATAAGCACGTATGACTATTTACGAAATACATGCCTACATTATATTGATGAACTGGAGGTAGTGCCGTATCACCCTAGGTTATAACTGTCTCATGATGAATATCATCCAACAAGTCACTGATCCAGTGCCTATGAATTTATCCTATATTATTCTTGCTAAGGTACTATTGCTATCATCACGGTTACACTTGCTACAAAATTACTGCTATCACTGTTACCGTTACCGTTGCTACTGATGACCCACAAGTATAGGTGTAAGATCGAAAGTATGTCTAGAGGGGGGGTGATTAGACTACTTGACCAAATAAACATCTAGCCTTTTCCCAATTTTAGTTCTTGGCAGATTTTAGTAACTTTGGACAAGTCAAGCAATCTTAACACAATTCAAGCAAGCATGCAAAGAGTATATGAGCAGCGGAAAGTAAAGCATGCAACTTGCAAGAATGTAAAGGGAAGGGTTTGGAGGATTCAACCACAATGGGAGACACGGATGTTTTTTCGTGGTTCCGATAGGTGGTGCTATCGTACATCCACGTTGATGGAAACTTCAACCCATGAAGGGTAACGGTTGTGCAAGTCCATGGAGGGCTCCACCCACGAAGGGTCCACGAAGAAGCAACCTTGTCTATCCCACCATGTCCATCGCCGACGAAGGACTTGCCTCACTAGCGGTAGATCTTCACGAAGTAGGCGATATCCTTGCCCTTACAAACTCCTTGGTTCAACTCCACAATCTTGTCGGAGGCTCCCAAGTGACACCTAGCCAATCTAGGAGACACCACTCTCCAAGAAGTAACAAATGGTGTGTTGATGATGAACTCCTTGCTCTTGTCCTTCAAATGATAGTCTCCCCAACACTCAACTCTCTCTCACAGGATATGGATTTGCTGGAAAGAAGATTTGAGTGGAAAGCAACTTGGGGAAGGCCAGAGATCAAGATTCATATGGTAGGAATGGAATATCTTGGTCTCAACACAAGTGTAGGTGATTCTCTCTCAGAAAATATAGGTTGGAAGTGTAGGTTTGTTCTGATGGCTCTCTCCACGAATGAAGAGGAGGTGGAGGGGTATATATAGCCTCCACAGAAAATCTAACTGTTACACATAAATTTCCAAACTCGGTGGGATCGAATGGTTAAACTCGGTCGGACCGATTCAGCAAAGCTAGTGACCGTTATGGTTTTTGGTGGGACCGACATGCAACTCGGTAGGACCGATATGATTAGGGTTAGGGCATAACGTAAACTCGGTGAGACCGATTACACAAACTCGGTGAGACCGATTTTGGTAATAAGCTAACCAGAGAGTTGGTCAGGTAAACTCGGTGGGACCGATCGCTCATTTCGGTGAGACCGAAATGTTACGAAGGGAAAATAGAGAGTTTACATTGCATTCTCGGTGGGACCGATCGCTCATCTCGGTGAGACCGAAACGTTACGAAGGGAAACAGAGAGATTACAACCCCATCTCGGTGAGACCGAGATCCCTATCGGTGAGACCAATTTGCCTAGGGTTTGTGGCAGTGGCTATGACATTTGAAACTCGATGGCGCCGGATAGAAAGAATCGGTGTGGCCGAGTTTGACTTTTGGTTTAGGTCATATGTGGATGTGAGAAAGTAGTTGAGGGCTTTGGAGCATATCACTAAGCATTTTGAGCAAGAACATCATTAAGCGATACCTCATCCCTCCTTGATAGTATTGGCTTTTCCTATAGACTCAATGTGATCTTGGATCACTAAAATAGAAAATGTAGAGCCTTGAGCTTTGAGCTTGAGCCTATCCTTTGTTCTTAGCATTTTGAGGGGTCCACTTTTCTCATCCATGCCATGCCAATCATTGAGCTTTCCTGAGATATTAATCTTGAAGTAGCATTAGCTCAATGAGCTATATGTTGTTAGGAATTACCAAAACCACCTAGGGATAGTTGCACTTTCAATCTCCCCCTTTTGGTAATTGATGACAACATATAGATCAAAGCTTCGACAAATGATAATAAGAGTGAAAAATATTGTCGCTTTGAGAAGTATGTGAAAAGCAAGAGCTCCCCCTAAATTTGTGCATAGTTTAAGATTTGCTTTGGACTGCAAATGCACAGAGAGTTAGGATCATGGCTTACTCTTCCATGTCACATACATCTTGGTGGAGCGCTCAAAATGATAATAATTAAAATACATGCACTCATCACCAAGCAAAATGAATGATCATATAAAAGGATAATGTCATCCAACAAGCATTAAGGTAGCATATGATCAAACACATGATCATCTAAGCAAGCACAAAGTATAAAGTATCTCAACCAAGCAAATAAACGAAGTTTAACCACCAAACAAAAAGAGAGAATAAAAAGCAACGCTCTCTCTCGAAGCCTATGATCTATACATTTTCTCCCCCTTTGGCAACAAGTTACCAAAAAGTTCATAAAAATGCATAGTGCTAGATCGACACTCATGCTTGGTCTTCAGGTGGTGGTGTAGACAGAACTCCAAGAACGAAGGCATCAGTCGATGTGGATGGAGCTGGTGGAGTAGGTGCTGGAGCTGGTGGCACTGAAGTTGTAGCTGGTGCAGATGAAGTAGCTCTGGTATCTGGAATAGGCACTGCAGCAGACCTCTGACCTCTGGGCACTCTAGCAAAAGCATCAGTGGTTGTCTTGCCCTTCTTCTCCTCGACTTCATCCTGAAGTTTCTCAATGACTGACTGGATCTCAGTGACCTTCACATCTAAGTCATAGAACTTATGCTCCACGATCCTCTCCAAGCTCTCCTAGTTTTGAGTCAGGGTAGCCAATCCCTTCTCAATCCTCAGGGTGGAGGCAATCAAGTAGCCAAGATGATCTTGCTTGCTCTTCAAAAGATACTGAGATTCTTCTTCAGTAGTTGGCATCCTTGCAGCCTTTTCAGCCTTTGCCTCCTCCTTCTTGGCTTGTGCATGCACAGAAGATGGTTCATTTTCATCCATCACCACAGTGTTGTCCTCAAAGTCTGGGTAGATGGGCAGGTGCTCCTTGTCCAGCAGATATGTGTTAGTGCCCATCTTGGAGTTGATCAGCTCCTGGATCTGTGGGGGCATACCCACAACTCCTCTTCTGATCTGCAGCTGTCCTCTTTATGGTTTCCACTATTAGGTTCATGACTTTGAACTTCTGTGGGACATCAAAGATGTGAAGCAAGTTAATTGCATGGCCTCTGATCATCTTATGATCACCTAACTTTGGCAAGAGAGTGTGCCTGAGGATCCAGTTGATAGTTGGCAAGCCTGACAGAAGGTAATGTACAGATCCAAACTTGTGTGTCTCAAGAGCAGCATATGGGATCTCCTTGTACATGTGTGCCATGGTGTTGTGATCCTTCTTCTTCTTGGCATAGACATCCAAGTCATCTTCACTCTCTTCTGGGGCATTGATCAACTTAGCCCATTCTGCAACCATGGACTGGTACCTAGTACCTTCAGACATCCAAACAATCCTTCCATCTGGGTAGAAGTGAGCTGTGGAGTAGAACTGCATGATGAGCTCATCATTCCATTTTGTGAGCTTTTGAGCCATAAACTCATCAACTCCACAAGCCTTGAAGCTGTCATATACACCAGGGAAGTGATCCTCGTTTTCCGCAATGAATGACCAATCGACCCATCTCATGTCACACACTATGGGCTTCTTGTCAAGCAAGATGGTCTCATAGAAGTCCTGCTGTTCCTTTGTATGGAACCTGTAGTCCACAATAGTCCTTCTCCTGGTGGCATATGGATCAGACTCTCTCCATAGCCTTAGACCAAAGTCCTTCCTGACTTTCATGTTCTCTGCAACTGGATGAGCATCATTGTGGTCTGGAATTTTTGGCTTCAACTTCCTCAAGACAACAGAATCATCTTCTTCTTCCATTGCAACTTCAGGCATTGGGGCCTTGTTCTTCTCTGCTGCTGGGATGTTCCTGGTGCTCCTCTTCGGTGCAGTTTTGGTTTTTGGAGCAGATGGATTAGGAGTTCCTTTGGGCTTAGATGGAGCAGCCCCTGATCTTATGGCATCTCCCATAAGGTTCTGAGCTTTAGGTGCTGGTGCTGCATCCTCTTCCTCTTCCTCTTCTTTAGAGTCTTTCATGATTGACGATCTCCCAAGCACCCTGGCAGTGGTCTTATTGACCCTTTCCTTCCTTTTATTTTCTGCCACAACCTGCTCTTTGGGTGCAGATCCCAAAGTCTCTTGAGTAGATGCTCTGGCTTTAGACATTGGAGCTCTCTTGGCAGGAACCTTTTGCTTCATCCCTGGCTTGGTGGCAGCATCTGTGCCATATTCCTTTTTGAGCACTTTCCTCTTTGAGGTGGTTTCTTCTTCCTCAGCCACATAGTCCTCATCCTCTGACTCTGATGTTCTTTTCTTGCTTGCTCTAGTGGCAGCCTTTGGCAGATTGCTTGGTGTGCTCCTGCTGCCATCATCTGAGCTGCTAGAGGGACTAGTGCCCTCACTCAAGTGAACCTGCTCCTCAGAGTTGTTTTGACTGTCACTCTGATCTGACATGATGCAAACACTGATAGCAGACCCTGTGAATAGATTATAGATGAGGGAGAGTGGATGAGCATCACAAAGTACAGAGGTTTTTGCAAAAGAATGAGTTAAAAACTTAGTTTTAGTTTTCCATAGAAAGCATTTCGGATCTACCGATTTGCAAACTCGGTGATACCGAAGCAGCTTTTGGAACCTAAACTAGTGAACTCGGTCAGACCGAGTCACAGTTTGGTGGCATCGAGACTGCTAGGGTTTCACAAAGTGCTGAACTCGGTCACATCGATTTGCAATTATCGGTCAGACCGAGAATCACATGTGCAATGGCCTGAGCCAAATCGGTGGAACCGATTTCATCAACTCGGTCAGTCCGAGATGGTTTCGGTGGAAACCTAACCCTAATTTATCAATTCACGACTAAACTAAGGAGTGTTTTCGATTGATAGATTGATCTCAATCATGGCAAGATATATGGCAAAGCAATGTGCTAGGGAATCAGAGTTAGAACAACACAAAGTTCAAGTCCATACCCTAGTTCGGCGATGAACTTGGTACGGCGGCAACGGCAGAGACGATCCCGTTGACGGCGGCGGAGACCAGCGACAGGAGGCGGCTGGCGACGAGGAGGATGATCCGGAGACCCAGGGAGGCAGAGCAGGCTAAGCGCGGGCGAGGAAGTTCGGAAAGTTTTCCAAAATTTGACCCGTGGATATATATAGCCTGACACTGTCGGTGTGACTGAGTGGAACAACTCGGTGGCACCGAGATTCATAACTGCAAGCAGTTACTGAAACTCGATGTGACCGAAAAGTTCAAATCAGTTGCACCGAGATTGAAAACCTAGATCGACTTAGTGATCACGGTATGACCGAAATGGATGAATCGGTCAGACCGAAATGCACAAAGAAGATTTGGAAGTTTAAGTCTATGACGAATCGGGGACTCCGAGTGCTCCTCACACAAAGTGGTTCGAATCTGACTTGATCAAACTTTGTGATGCAGCATGAATAGAGTTTGAGACAAGAAAGACATAGATAGCTAGAGAAGGTTCTTAGGCATTCTTGTCCATCCACTTGGCCAAAAGAAAAAGAAACCAACCAATCAAAAAAACAAGTGGATGTCCTTGAATGAGTAAATTATGCAACCAACATGCTCACACAATAAAATGACAAATGAAATATGTGGCAAAGCATGCACAAACAATTCTAGCATCTATCAAGCAATTGGCGATGACTAGGTCATCTATATATGAGTATATTGACTTAGGAGTCAAATGAGAACATTTGATCATAGGTCATACTCAACGTTTAAGCACAAGTGGGGTAACCACTTTTACATAAAGTGTTGTTGTGTTCACACCATTAGAATTGCTTTAACTCAATTGTTAGAGCAAATCTCCCCCTAGATGTGATATCCTCCCTAAGAGGGATGAACTAACCTTGGGTTTTGTCGATGATGACTTCATGTAGGTGTTGAAGATGTGGATGCTCTAAGTTGATGTAGATCATTCAGAGCTATCCTTTGGAGTGAGTTGCACTTTCAATACCTACACGGATTAGTCCCACAAGGAACAAACAAGGATATCCATAGACATAGAGTGATGCACACACAAGATGATGTCTATGAGAGCATTAGGTTACCTTGTCCCTTGTCTTACCAACAAGAGGGTTTGTGACTCCTTGAACTAGTGCAAGATGTGGAAGTTGATTGCACTTGTTCTTGCCAAAATGATAAGAGTGAAGTATGTTGGCGGAGTCACCCTCAAGAACTCTCTAGTTCTTCTTCTTCGGGATCCACACCATCTTGATGGGAGTCCTCGGAGTTGTAGTTGTATTTGATGAAGTGGAACTTGATGTAGTCTTGGGGACCCACTTGACCAAGGCCTTAGGAGCTTCTTCAAATGCATAAATTTCCTCTTGAAGCTTGTCCTTGCCTTTTTGCTTGTGGTCTTGTGGTGGAAGATCATCTTGAGCTTGTGTCCCTTTGAAAGAAGTAGGATCATACTTCTCTTGTTGAGGAACAAACTTTGTCTTGGGGTATTGATCTTCTTCCCACTCAACTCCATTGGCATTGAACTTTCGTTCAAAACCAATACCTTGATTCTTCCGGTGCCTTCCTTGCTTGCGTACAATTTCCTCGAATTGCTTACTCCCGGTAAGGCTCTTGTAAACACCTTTCTCTATGATTCCCTTCAATAAGCTATTTTCTTGCTCAAGTGTAACTTGACTAAGAGAATCATTAGTGGAATCAAGAGAACTACTAGAAGCAACAACATTGGATTTAGCATGATTATTGTTACTACTAGAGGAAGAATCCTTCTTGTTCTTGTTACTAGACTTGACTTGAGGCATGTAAGTGGATAAGAGTAAATGCTTGGCAATGTAAGAAGAACTTTTCTTGCGAAGATCATCATTGATTGCCTTTAAGAACTCATGCTCTTGCTCAAGGTTGAGCTTCTCAAAACGTAATTTCTCATGAGTCCTTAAAAGTTCTCGATGATCTCCTAAGATAGTTTCATGAGCTAACTTAAGAGTGTTTAGTTCTTTAGTTAGAGACTCAATCTTCTCCTTATCATTGTCATTCGTTTCATCTTGATTAGCACGATTAATTAACGTTTCGTCATAGTATTCATCACTAGAGTTGTCAACAAGTAAATCATCATCACCTAACAAGACATCTTCATCACTATTGAAATCAACATACTCGGGGTGTGATACCTTTGGACCTTTGGCTATGAAGCATCTTCCAATTCCTTCATTTGGTGAATCAAATATGTCATAGGAGTTGGTTGACACAAGTGCTAGACCGGCAACACCTTCATCTTGAGTATATTCGGAGTTAGAGTGATAGATTCTCTCGGAGTGACTGTCGGAGTCGAAGCCGGATACCCATTCACCAACATGAGCTTGATGTCTTCGTTTTGTGTAGCTCCTTGATGACTTGTCCTTCCTTTCCGAATCCTTGCTTCTCCGAGAGGGTCTTTGTTCATAACGATCATCCCTACTCCTTCTCTCCCTCGATGGTGATTCTTCTCTTCTACTTCTTCTTTTGGGAGAATCTTCTCTTCTCTTGTGGGGAGCCGTACACTCATTGGAGTAGTGTCCGGGTCTTCCACAATGTAGCAGTTTCGCTCTCGACTAGAAGATCTTTTGTCATTGTAGGACCTTGACTTGGAACTTCTCTCTTTGCTTCTATTCTTGTAGAACTTGTTTAAGTTCTTCACCATTAGGCTCAATTCTTCATTGAAGGTTTGTTTCTCACTTGATGATGTGGGAGCTTCACATGAGGCTTTGTAAGCACCACTTGACTTGTTATGGAGCTCCTCCTTATCCTTGAGTGACATCTCATGAGCAACAATTCTTCCAATGACTTCCCTTGGCTTGAGATCTTTGTAATTTGGCATCATTTGGATCAATGTGCACACGATATCGTATTTTCCATCCAAGGCTCTTAGGATCTTCTTGATGATGAATTTGTCGGTCATCTCTTCACTTCCTAAGCTGGCAATCTCATTTGTGATAAGAGCAAGCCTAGAGTACATTTCAGCGACACCTTCACCATCCTTCATTTTGAACTTGTCAAGTTGACTTTGAAGCACATCCAACTTGGATTCCTTGACGGAGTCGGTACCTTCGTGCATATCAATCAAAGTTTCCTAATTTCCTTTGCATTCTGAAGACGGCTGATTTTGTTGAATTCTTCGGGGCACAATCCGTTGAAGAGGATATCACAAGCTTGAGCATTGTATTGCATCATCTTCAACTCTTCCGCGGTAGCTTCATGATTCGGTTCTCTCCCATCAAAGAATTCACCTTGCAAGCCAACACACGCAATAGCCCAAACGGCGAGGTTATGTCCAAGAATATGCATTTTCATCTTATGCTTCCAACTAGCAAAATTAGTACCATCAAAGTAAGGACCTCTACGGTGGTAATTTCCCTCGCTAGACGCCATACTCTCCTTGGTTGTGAAACCAAGGCTATGACATCCAAAAGCTATTAGAATCAAGGCAAATGGAGACCAAAGCTCTGATACCACTTGTAGGATCGAAAGTATGTCTAAAGGGTGGGGGTGATTAGACTACTTGACCAAATAAAAATCTAGCCTTTTCCCAATTTTAGTTCTTGGCAAATTTTAGTAACTTTGGACAAGTCAAGCAATCTTAACACAATTCAAGCAAGCATGCAAAGAGTATATGAGCAGCGGAAAGTAAAGCATGCAACTTGCAAGAATGTAAAGGGAAGGGTTTGGAGGATTCAACCGCAATGGGAGACACGGATGTTTTGTCGTGGTTCCGATAGGTGGTGCTATCGTACATCCACGTTGATGGAAACTTCAACCCACGAAGGGTAACGGTTGCACAAGTCCACGGAGGGCTCCACCCACGAAGGGTCCACGAAGAAGCAACCTTGTCTATCCCACCATGTCCATCACCGACGAAGGACTTGCCTCACTAGCAGTAGATCTTCACGAAGTAGGCGATCTCCTTGCCCTTACAAACTCCTTGGTTCAACTCCACAATCTTGTCGGAGGCTCCCAAGTGACACCTAGCCAATCTAGGAGACACCACTCTCCAAGAAGTAACAAATGGTGTGTTGATGATGAACTCCTTGCTCTTGTCCTTCAAATGATAGTCTCCCCAACACTCAACTCTCTCTCACAGGATATGGATTTGCTGGAAAGAAGATTTGAGTGGAAAGCAACTTGGGGAAGGCTAGATATCAAGATTCATATGGTAGGAATGGAATATCTTGGTTTCAACACAAGTGTAGGTGATTCTCTCTCAGAAAATATAGGTTGGAAGTGTAGGTTTGTTCTGATGGCTCTCTCCACGAATGAAGAGGAGGTGGAGGGGTATATATAGCCTCCACACAAAATCTAACCGTTACACATAACTTTCCAAACTCGATGGGACCGAATGGTTAAACTCGGTCAGACTGATTCAGCAAAGCTAGTGACTGTTAGGGTTTTCCGTGGGACCGACATGCAACTCGGTAGGACTGATATGATTAGGGTTAGGGCATAATGTAATCTCGGTGAGACCGATTACACAAACTCAGTGAGACCGATTTTGGTAATAAGCTAACCAGAGAGTTGGTCAGGTAAACTCGGTGGGACCGATCGCTCATTTCGGTGAGACCGAAACGTTACGAAGGGAAAATAGAGAGTTTACATTGCATTCTCGGTGGGACCGATCGCTCATCTCGGTGAGACCGAAACATTACGAAGGGAAACAGAGAGATTACAACCCCATCTCGGTGAGACCGAGATCCCTATCGGTGAGACCAATTTGCCTAGGGTTTGTGGCAGTGGCTATGACATTTGAAACTCGGTGGCGCCGGATAGAAAGAATCGGTGTGGCCGAGTTTGACTTTTGGTTTAGGTCATATGTGGATGTGAGAAAGTAGTTGAGGGCTTTGGAGCATATCACTAAGCATTTTGAGCAAGAACATCATTAAGCGATACCTCATCCCTCCTTGATAGTATTGGCTTTTCCTATAGACTCAATGTGATCTTGGATCACTAAAATAGAAAATGTAGAGCCTTGAGCTTTGAGCTTGAGACTATCCTTTGTTCTTAGCATTTTGAGGGGTCCACTTTTCTCATCCATGCCATGCCAATCATTGAGCTTTCCTGAGATATTAATCTTGAAGTAGCATTAGCTCAATGAGCTATATGTTGTTAGGAATTACCAAAACCACCTAGGGATAGTTGCACTTTCAATAGGGGATCTATCGTAGTCCTTTCGATAAGTAAGAGTGTCGAACCCAACGAGGAGCAGAAGGAACTGATAAGCGGTTTCCAGCAAGGTATTCTCTGCAAGTACTGAAATAAGTGGTAACAGATAATTTTGTGATAGGATAATTTGTAACGAGCAACAAGTAACAAAATTAAATAAAGTGCAGCAAGGTGGCCCAATCCTTTTTGTTGCAAAGGACAAGCCTAGACAAACTCTTATATAGAGAAAAGCGCTCCCGAGGACACATGGGAATATCGTCAAGCTAGTTTTCATCACGTTCATATGATTCGCGTTTGGTACTTTGATAATTTGGTATGTGGGTGGACCAGTGCTTGAGTACTGTCCTTACTTGGACAAGCATCCCACTTATGATTAACCTCTATTGCAAGCATCCGCAACTACAACAAACGTATTAAGGTAAACCTAACCATAGCATGAAACATATGGATCCAAATCAGCCCCTTACGAAGCAACGCATAAACTAGGGTTTAAGCTTCTGTCACTCTAGCAACCCATCATCTACTTATTACTTCCCAATGCCTTCCTCTAGGCCCAAATAATGGTGAAGTGTTATGTAGTTGACGTTCACATAACACCACTAGAGGAGAGACAACATACATCTCATCAAAACATCGAATGAATACCAAATTCACATGACTACTAATAGCAAGACTTCTCCCATGTCCTCAGGAACAAACGTAACTACTCACAAAGCATAATCATGGTCATAATCAGAGGGGTATTAATATGCATATAGGATCTGAACATATGATCTTCCACCAAATAAACCAACTAGCATCAACTACAAGGAGTAATTAACACTACTAGCAACCTACTAGTACCAATCCCAGACTTGGAGACAAGAATTGGATACAAGAGATGAACTAGGATTTTGAGAGGAGATGGTGTTGGTGAAGATGTTGATGGAGATTGCCCTCTCCCGCTGGGAGGAGCGTTGGTGATGATGATGGCGATGATTTCCCCCTCCCGGAGGGAAGTTTCCCCGGCAGAACAGCTCTACCGGAGCCCTAGATTGGATCCACCAAGGTTCCGCCTCGTGGCGTCGGAGTTTCGTCCGAGGAGATGGCTTATGATTTTTTCCCTCATCGAAAGACTCCATATAGCAGAAGATGGCCACTGGAGGGCCACCAGGGGGCCCACGTGGTAGGGTGGCGCGCCCAGGGGGTAGGGCGCGCCCCCACCCTCGTGGGCAGGGTGTGCCCCCCCCCTAGTGAACTTCTTGCGCTCAGTATTTTTTATATATTCTGAAAATGTCTTCCGTGAAGTTTCAGGACTTTTGGAGCTGTGAAGAATAGGTCTCTAATATTTGCTCCTTTTCCAGCCCAGAATCCCAGCTGCCGGCATTCTCCCTCTTTATGTAAACCTTGTAAAATAAGAGAGAATAGGCATAAGTATTGTGACATAATGTGTAATAACAACCCATAATGCAATAAATATCGATATAAAAGCATGATGCAAAATGGACGTATCAACTCCCCCAAGCTTAGACCTCGCTTGTCCTCAAGCAAAAGCCGAAATCGAAAAATATGTCCACATGTTTGTAGATAGAGGTATCGATAAAAGTAAAATATGGACATGAGGGCATCATGATCATTCTTAGAACAGAAACTTACATAATTCTTGTCATATGATTTCTTATGCTAGAGTAATAATTCAATAACAATTTCAAGTATGAATCGTAAACTTCATTGAAAACTAACAAACTATAATCTCAGTCATTGGAGCAATTGCAATTTATCATAACATAGGAAAGAGTCAATATATAAGAGCTTTTCAGCAAGTCCACATACTCAACTATCAGATAGTCTTTCACAATTGCTAACACTCACGCAATACTTATGGGTATGGAGTTTTAATCGGACACAGAGAAAGATAGGGGCTTATAGTTTTGCCTCGCAATGTTTTACCTCAAGGGTAATGTCAATAATAATATTTCACGAAAACTCACATCCAATTAGCCATATATACCAGGATCTTTCCAACATATTGTGCTTGCCAAAGGATAAAATGTAAAAAAGGAAGGGTGAAGATCACCATGACTCTGATGCAAGGTAGGAGATAAAAGTAAAAGATAGGCCCTTTGCAAAGGGAAGCAGAGGTTGTCATGCGCTTTTATGGTTGGATGCACAAAATCTAAATGCGAAAGAACGTCACTTTATATTGCCACTTGTGATATGGACCTTTATTATGCACTCTGTCGCTTTTATTTCTTCCATATCACACGATCGTATAAAGTTTATTTTCTCCCACACTAATAAGTCATACATATTTAGAGAGCAATTTTCATTGCTTGCACCGATGACAACTTACTTGGAGGATCTTACTCAATCCATAGGTAGGTATGGTGGACTCTCATGGCAAAACTGGTTTAAGGGTATTTGGAAGCACAAGTAGTATCTCTACTTGGTGCGATGAATTTGGCTAGCATGAGGGGGAAAGGCAAGCTCAACCATGTTGGATGATCCATGACAATATAATTTATCTCAGATGTAAGAAAACATAACCCATTACGTTGTCTTCCTTGTCCAACGTCAACTCTTTAGCATGTCATATTTCAATGAGTGCTCACAATCATAAAAGATGTCCAAGATAGTATATTTATATGTGAAGACCTCTCTTTCTTTATTACTTCCTATTAATTGCAACGATGACCAAAACTATGTTTGTCAACTCTCAACAACTTTTATTCATCCTACTTTTTCTATGTGAGCTCATTACTCTACATAAGATCCATATGATCTCTTTGTTTCCTTTTTTATTTATTTCTCTTTTCTTTTATTCACTTAGGATCATGGCAAAATAATCAAGCCCTTGACTCAACACTAATCTTTATTATATATAGCTCACGGACTCGATTACATAGAGGGATCATAAAGCAAAACTCAAAACTAGATCATGCCATAAATTGTATTCTACTAGATCAAGATATTACCAAAAGGACCGAACTAAGAAAAACGGTAAAGATGAAAGTGATGGTGATACGATACCAGGGCACTCCCCCAAGCTTGGCAGTTGCCAAGGGGAGTGCCCATACCCGATGCCAGTTCTTCTTTGTTGGTGGAGAAGATGGAGATGATGATGGATAGTCACACATTGAGCGTAAGAGGTCCTCCAACTTGCGGATAATGTCCTTGAGTGCAACAATATGCTCCTTCAACAAAATATTTTCATGTGTGAGATACTTGTTCTGTATACGAGCTAACTCAATCATCTTGAAAGCTTCAATCTCAGTTGGGGTAAGAAGATTGTGATCAAGTTGAAGGATGTCTTCTGCTGCCTGAGCGTGACCCTCCATGGCCTTTTTGATCCCTTCATCCTTGTTGATCTCCATGGGTTCTTCCCTCTTCAGCTCTATCTTCATTAGCCAAGAATCGTTGTCACCATTGTTGGAGGAGGGGGACGACATGATGCTTGGCCTTGACGACTGAGGGAGTCCTGGATTAGGGGGTCTCTGGACAACCGGACTATATCCTTTGGCCGGACTGACAGACTATGAAGATGCAAGATTGAAGACTTCGTCTCGTGTCCAGATAGGACTCTACTAGGCGTGGAAGGCAAGCTAGACAATACGGATATGGATATCTCCTCCTTTGTAACCGACCTTGTGTAACCCTAACCCTCTCTGGTGTCTATATAAACCGGAGGGTTTTAGTCCGTAGGACAACATACAATCATACCATAGGCTAGCTTCTAGAGTTTAGCCTCTCTAATCTCGTGGTAGATCTACTCTTGTACTACCCATATCATCAATATTAATCAAGCAGGACGTAGGGTTTTACCTCCATCAAGAGGGCCCGAACCTGGGTAAAATGTTGTGTCCCCTGCCTCCTGTTACCATCCGGCCTAGATGCACAGTTCGGGACCCCCTACCCGAGATCCGCCGGTTTTGACACCGACATTGGTGCTTTCATTGAGAGTTCCTCTATGTCGTCGCCGTTAGGCTCGATGGCTCCTCCGATCATCAACAACAATGCAGTCCAGGGTGAGACTTTTCTCCCCGGACAGATCTTCGTATTCGGCGGCTTTGCACTGCGGGCTAATTCGCTTGGCCATCTGGAGCAGATTGAAAGCTACGCCCCTGGCCATCAGGTCAGATTTGGAAGTTTGATCTACATGGCCGGCATCCGTAGACACTTGATCTTCGACGGATTCGAGCCGCAGCCGGGCGCGCCGCACTGTCACGATGGGTATGACCTAGCTCTGCCGCCGAACAGTACCCCAGAGGCCGCGCCCGCATCAGCTCCGATCCTTAGCTCGGAGCCAACTGCGCCAATCAAGGACGGGTGGCTAGACACCGCCTCAGGGGCTGCAGTCTCAACGGCGATCGAGCCGAACACCAGCCTAATCCTCTGTGAAGCCCGTGACTCCAAGGTGCCAGACTCTTTTCCGGACTCCAAACCGTCCGCGCCCCTGCCAATCGAATCCGATTGGGCGCCGATCATGGAATTCACCGCCACGGATATCTTTCAGCACTCTCACTTTGGCGACGTTCTGAATTCACTAAGCCATCTCTCTTTGTCAGGAGAGCCTTGGCCGGACTATGGCCAACAGGATCGGGATGCGGACGATGAAGAAATTCGATGCCCACCCACCACCCACTTCGTAGCCACTGTCGATGATTTAACTGACATGCTCGACTTCGACTCCGAAGACATCGACGGTATGGACGACGATGTAGGAGACGAACATGAACCAGCACCTATAGGGAACTGGAAAGCCACCTCGTCATATGACATATACATGGTGGATACACCCAAACAAGGCAATGGCGATGAGATAGCGGAGGATGACCCCTCCAAGAAGCAACCCAAGCGTCGATGTCAGCGGCGCCGCTCTAAGTCCCGCCAAAGCAAAAGTGATGATACTAGCACAGGAGATAATAACACTCCGGATAGTGTCGAAGACAACAACAATCCCCTCCAGCAAGATTTAGAGCAGGAGGATGAAGAAGCCAGCCCTCCTGAGAGAGCGGCAGACGGAGAGGAGGAAGATGACAATTACATGCCCCCCTCCGAAGACAAGGCAAGCCTCGGCGACGATGAATTCGCCGTACCAGAGGATCCCGTCGAGCAAGAGCGCTTCAAGCGCCGACTTATGGCCACGGCAAATAGCCTCAAGAAAAAGCAGCAGCAGCTTCAAGCTGATCGAGATCTGCTAGCTGACAGATGGACTGAAGTCCTCGCGGCCGAGGAATATAAACTCGAGCGCCCCTCCAAGAATTACCCAAAGTGCAGGTTACTACCCCAACTGGAGGAAGAAGCGTATGATACGGCTGATCGGCCACCTCGTGGCCGCGATAGAGAGGCATTCCAGCCAAAAACTCAGCCTCCACCCCGATGCCATTCACATAAAAAGGCCTGGGGAGATACGCCAGACCTGCAGGACATATTGGAGGACAAAGCAAAGCATGGAAGATCGATCTACGGATCATGAAGGCGCACCACTCTGCGAGACGATAAACGTCATGCCGGATACAGTAAAAGCAAATCCGGCCGGGCCGAACACAGCGGGCAAGACCCATTCGAGCTGCGTCGCGATATAGCCCAATACAGAGGCGCCGCACACCCCTTATGCTTCACAGACGAAGTAATGGATCATCAATTCCGAGAAGGTTTCAAACCCGTAAATATTGAATCATACGACGGCACAACAGATCCCGCAGTATGGATCGAGGATTTCCTCCTCCACATCCACATGGCCCACGGTGATGACTTACATGCCATCAAATACCTCCCACTAAAGCTCAAAGGACCAGCGCGGCATTGGCTTAACAGCTTGCCAGCGGACTCCATTAGCTGTTGGGAAGATCTGGAAGCCGCATTCCTCGACAACTTTCAGGGCACTTATGTGCGACCACCAAGCGCTGATGACTTGAGCCACATAATTTAGCAGCCAGAAGAGTCGGCCAGGCAATTCTGGACTCGGTTCCTTACAAGAAAAATCAAATCATCGACTGTCCGGATGCAGAGGCCTTAGGGGCTTTCAAACACAACATCCGAGACAAGTGGCTAGCCCGGCACCTTGGTCAGGAAAATCCGAAATCTATGGCAGCTCTCACGACGCTCATGACCCGCTTTTGTGCAGGAGAAGACAGCTGGCTGGCTCATAGTAATAACATATCAAAGAACCATGGTACCTCGGATACCAAGGACGGCAATAGCAGGTCACGTCACAACAAACATAAGCGCCGCATTAACAGCGAAAATACCGAGGATACGGCAGTCAATGCCAGATTCAAAGGCTCTAAACCCGGTCAGTGGAAAAAGCCATTCAAACAAAGTATGCCGGGTCCGTCCATCTTGGACCGTATACTCGATCGCTCGTGTCAAATACACTGCAGCCTAGACAAGCCAGCCAATCACACCAACAGGGATTGTTGGGTGTTCAAGCAGGCCGGCAAGTTGCTTGCCAAAAACAAAGACAAGGGGCCGCATAGTGATGACGAGGGGGAATCACGGCAGCCACACACCGGAGGACAGAAGAGGTTTCCCCCACAAGTGCGGACGGTGAACATGATATACGCAACCCACATCCCCAAGAGGGAGCGCAAGCGTGCACTCAGGGACGTATATGCGTTGGAGCCGGTCGCCCCAAAGTTCAACCCTTGGTCCTCTTTTCCGATCTCCTTCGATCGCAGGGACCACCCCACTAGTATCCATCATGGCGGATTCGCCACACTAGTCCTAGACCCAATCATTGACGGATTTCACCTCACTCGAGTCCTTATGGATGGCGGTAGCAGCCTGAACCTGCTTTATCAGGACACAGTGCGCAAAATGGGTATAGAACCCTCAAGGATCAAACCCACAAAAACGACCTTTAAAGGCGTCATTCCAGGTGTAGAGGCCCATTGCACAGGCTCAATTACACTGGAAGTGGTCTTCGGATCCCCGGATAACTTCCGAAGCGAAGAGTTAATCTTTGACATAGTCCTGTTCCACAGTGGTTATCATGCGCTGCTCGGGCGAACCACATTTGCTAGATTCAATGTGGTGCCACATTATGCATACCTCAAGCACAAGATGCCAGGACCTCGCGGAGTTATTACAGTCAATGGAAACATAGATCGCTCTCTCCGAACAGAGGAGCACACCGCAGCCCTCGCAGCAGAAGCGCAAAGCAGCCTCTCAAGGCAATCAACGAGTTCGGCGCTTCAAAGCCCGGACACCTTCAAGCGCTCGGAGCAATCGGCAAATGGACCTCCTGGCATGATCTGAGCTCACGTAGCAATACGGCACCCACCCAAATCCCAGACCAACGGCAAAACTCGTGCCACGCGTACATAATTATGCACTAAAAATATCATGGGCACAGTTGGAGAGGGGGGGCAAAACTGCGGCACGCCCCAAGACGTGGCTTAAACCGCACTAGGGGCTTCCCGTTTTGTAATTTTTCTCTTTTTTTAGGACCTTAATCTCTGGAAACACTGTCCGACAGCACTATTGCCGAACACATGATGCAGCAACCAAGGAGGCAACCAGCTACGTCATACCACGGAATTCCCAGGTGGATTACAGTAATGAGCGAAATATTTGATTTCATATCATTCCTCAGCTTGCCCTTGGAAGGGACATAGTCCTACTCTTTGCTTATCGCACTACCTGTATCACTCTGCTTTAATGCGATCTTTTGACTAAACAATGCATGACATTACGACTATTATTGCATTCCTGTTATATATATATATATATCCATGTGTTCATTAATGACGCCCTGCAACCGTACACTTTGGTACGACCAACACACCAGGGGCTTACGTACCCCACAATACGGTGTGAAAAGTCCGAACACTTTCACAAGTGCGGCACCCCGAACTTATAGCATTATATGCATCAGCTCCGAATCATGTCTTTGGTCAAATGTTGGGTTTGCCCGGCTCCTATGTTTTGGTACCTTACGTTCCGCTCTATCGGCTAAGGTAGCGCTAGGAGAACTACTGCGATTGTGCCCCGGTTCTTCTGGGTTCAGCACCTCAGTAGAGAAAGCTAAAACTGACTGTCATGATAAGGCGAGAGACTAGTCGCTGTTCGGCGAGGTTTTCGAGTCCCTAAAGACTTATGCCGCTTAGAGCGAGGGGCCGGCCCTGTCCGGCTTAAAGGCGTGTATCGCGCCTCGAATTCGGCCTTCCGAATACCAGGGGCTTCGCCGAAATTTAAAATTATAGAATTCTATGGCTAAGTGAGAGTGATAAAGCATTACTAGTCCGGTTGCCTTGTTCGCTGTGCTGAGCACCTCCCTCGAAGGATTCAAACATGGGAACAAGAGTGCTCAGGTTTATCCCGAACACCCCAGCACTCATGGCATGAGGGCAGAAGCCGAGGACTAGCCATCTCTCAGATTGGATAAACAACCAAACAGAAGGCAATATTTTAAATTCAAACAAGCGTTGCATAGCGCATATGAAACAAGTTTTCATAAATACAGGATAAAACGAGCAAGTCTCACTCAAATATTACATCTTTTGAACACTCGTCCGCTATGAGACGGGCACCCGGCAGAACACCCTCATAGTACATCTCGGGGTAGCGGTGCTCCTTGCCCTCTGGCGGCCCCTCCTTGATCAGCTTCACAGCGTCTAGCTTGACCCACTGCAATTTCACATGGGCGAAAGCCCGGCGTGCACCCTCAATGCAGACAGATCGCTTGATGACCTCCAGCCGCGGACAGGCATCCACAAGCCTCCTCACCAGGCCGAAGAAGCTGTTCGGAAGGGCGTCGCCAGGCCACAGCCGGACTATAAAGCCCTTCATGGCCTGATCGGCCGCCTTATGTAGCTCGACCATCTGCTTCAGCTGGTCGCTCATTGGCACCGGGTGTTCGGCCTCAGCATACTGAGACCAGAACAACTTCTCTGTTGAGCTTCCATCCTCGGCCTAGTAAAATTGTGCGGCATCAGACACGCTGCGGGGCAAATCTGTGAATGCTCCTGGAGAGCTCCGGATTTAGGTAAGTAATCGGTAATTTACTTTTACATGCTTGCTTTGCATATAGAAAGCCATACCCGCCGCTATCTTCTGCATTGCGTCGATCTCCTGGAGGGCCCTTTGGGCTTCGGCCTTGGCACTTTTTGCGCTCTCGAGGGCCGTGGCAAGCTCAGACTCTCGCGTCTTTGAGTCAAGCTCCAACTCCTCGTGCTTCGCCACGAGAGCCTAGAGCTCTTGCTGCACCTCGCCCACCCGAGCCTCGTGCTTCTCTCGCTCGGTGCGCTCCTTGGCCGCGTTATCTTTGTCCTTGGTTAGCGCTTGCTTCAGGGTCACCACTTCGGTCGTGGCCCCTGGTGAATATACGATGATCCTGTCATTTTGCAATCGCTTCTTCTTTTATACATACATATCTATAGACAGTGTATTACTTACCCTTGTTCTCCTTGAGCTGCCTCTTGACAAGGCCGAGCTCTTTCCTGGACCCCTCGAGGTCCTGCTTCAGTACGGCAACCTCCGCAGTCAGTGCGGCGGACGCCAGCAGTGAAGCCTGCATATGCATATTGACATACTTATATTAGACTCCTGCGATATTATTTGATCCTCTGTTCGGCTTTTCTTTGTGAACACCGAACAAAGCATCAGGGGCTACTGTCTATGCGGTAATATTTCTACTACATTTTAAAACACTTACCTCAAAGCCTGTTAGAAGGCTGGCACAGGCTTCAGTCAATCCGCTCTTGGTGGACTGAACCTTCTGGATCACCGCACTCATGATAGTGTGGTGCTCCTCGTCGATGGAAGCGCTACGAAGCGCTTCCAGCAGATTGTCCGGCGCCTCTGGATGGACAGAGGTCACCGGCACAGGCGTCTTGCCCCTCTTAGAAGGAGGCCGCCTGCCCGAGCCCGGAACCACTGGAGGTTTCGGCGTGGTGTTCGGCTGAGGGCCGAACTCGGAGCTCTCAGGGGGCCCGTCCCCTCGGCTCCCGGAGTCCGGAAGGTCTCCTTGAGGCGCCTCCAGGACTGTCTCCCCTCGACCCGGTGCCTCTTGAGACAGCACCTCAGCGTCGTCAGCAGGATGAGGGGAGGTGGCGGTCGGGACTGGATCGCCATCCATGTCCGACGAGCCCAGGGAGCCGTCCGATGATACATCGATACTGGCTCGTGGCGGCCTGCATAATTATGTTCGGCGTTAGGGAAAGCAATGCGACAAAGGAATGCTATGAGTTACTCTGGTATCTGAATACTTACGATCTCCCCAGGGGCTTGGCCCTGGGCAACCACTCGTCTTCGCCTTCCTCGGCGGCGGTGGAACTGTCCGGAAGGATAGTCCTTCCCTTCTTGGACCCTTCGCCCCCCCAGTTGGGGCGGCCTTCCTTTTCTTATCTCCCGCAGCCGGAGGGGGAGCATCTTCTTCCTCTTCCTCGTCTTCGGGGGAGGAGTGCGCCGCAGAGTCATCGGACGGTGAGTCCGACGACGCTTGGCGTCGGGAACTCTTTCGGGTTCCCTTGGCCTTCTTGGTATTCTCCGGCACCGTATAAGGAGCCGGAGTCAGCATCTTCGCCAGAAGAGCGTCTGCTGGGCCTTCGGGTAAAGGAGCCGCACAGTCGATCTGTCCGGCCGTCTCCTGCCAGTCCTGTCAAAGGTACATGAGTTTAGATCCCGCATGGAGTCAATCTATAAAAATAAGTATCCTGTGAAAGGTAAAGCGGCTTACCGCACTGGCTTGGCGCTTCGCGTTGAATCCGCGATCCTCGGTAATAGGAGGGGGGACCTCGGCGCTTTTGAACAGCACCCTCCAGGCATCTTCGTGAGTTGTGTCGAAGATCCTATTCAGAGTTCGGTGCTGTGCCGGGTCGTACTCCCACAAGTTGAACTCCCTTTGTTGGCACGGGAGGATCCGGCGGTGGAGCATGACTTGGACCACGTTGACGAGTTTGAGCTTCTTGTTCACCATGTTTTGAATACATGTTTGGAGTCCGGTCAGCTCTCCCGAACTACCCCAGGATAGGCCCTTCTCTTTCCAGGAGGTGAGCCGTGTGAGGATGCCAGATCGGAACTCGGGGGCTGTTGCCCATGCAGGGTCGCGTGGCTCGGTGATGTAGAACCACCCCGATTGCCACCCCTTTATGGTTTCCACAAAGGAGCCCTCGAGCCATGTTACGTTGGGCATCTTGCCCACCATGGCGCCTCCGCACTCCGCCTGGCGGCCGCCCACAACCTTCGGCTTGACATTGAAGGTCTTCAACCATAAGCCGAAGTGGGGCTTGATGCGGAGGAAGGCCTCGCACACCACGATAAACGCCGAGATGTTGAGGATGAAGTTCGGGGCCAGATCGTGGAAGTCCAGGCAGTAATAGAACATGAGCCCCCGAACGAATGGGTGGAGTGGGAATCCCAGTCCACGGAGGAAATGGGTGAGGAACACTACCCTCTCATGGGGCCTGGGGGTGGGGATGAGCTGCCCCTCATCTGGGAGCCAGTGCGCGATGTCGTCGGGCAGGTATCCGGCTCTCCTCAGCTTCTTGATGTCTCCATCCGTGACGGAGGAGACCATCCACCTGCCTCCCGCTCCGGACATGGTTGGAGAAGGTTGAGGTGGGAAGTGCGGACTTGGGCGCTAGAGCTCGAGTGTGGAAAATGGATGAGCAAAGGAGGAAGAAGGCGTGGATAGAAAGGTGAATCCTTATCCCTTTATATGGGCAGACGAAACTAAGCATCCCCACTTGCCTGGTAAAACTCGCTTATCCCCCAAGCGCCGTAATCGATGGCGCGGTTGGGTTACCCACGCCCGTATTGATGAGAATCCCGTAATAAGGGGAGACGATCTCTGCTTTGAAAATACATGTCGAAAAACTGCCTCGCGTTATGTGCGGGGCTAGTTAAAGGAAACGGTTCGAATAATCGTCGGGCCATGACATAACGTCATGCTGCCAAAACAAGTCAGCAAATTAGATTTGCAAAAATATTATTCTCTGTACGGTGGTATGTGGAACTTATTTTGCAGGGTCGGACACTATCCTCGTATTCAAATTCTTTTGTGATGTATTCGGACGAGGAACCCGCCTTGCAATGCCGAAGACAATACTGCACGACGGACTCATCGTCATTGAAGCCTGGTTCAGGGGCTACTAAGGGAGTCCTGGATTAGGGGGTCTCCGGACAGCCGGACTATATCCTTTGGCCGGACTGACAGACTATGAAGATAGAAGATTGAAGACTTTGTCTCGTGTCTGGATAGGACTCTACTTGGCGTGGAAGGCAAGCTAGACAATACGGATATGGATATCTCATCCTTTGTAACCGACCTTGTGTAACCCTAACCCTCTCTGGTGTCTATATAAACCGGAGGGTTTTAGTCCATAGGACAACATACAATCATACCATAGGCTAGCTTCTAGGGTTTAGCCTCTCTGATCTCGTGGTAGATCTACTCTTGTACTACCCATATCATCAATATTAATCAAGCAGGACGTAGGGTTTTACCTCCATCAAGAGGGCCCGAACCTGGGTAAAACGTTGTGTCCCCTACCTCGTGTTACCATCTGGCCTAGACGGACAGTTCGGGACCCCCTACCCGAGATCCGCCAGTTTTGACACAGACAACGACCTTGACAGGAAACATCTCGAAACAAGAACAGAGGATATTTGCGTGATACAGGAGTCAAAACCTTCGGGAGATTATATAATGAATTTTTATCGACCAAAATACATGTCATGTAAGAAAACGGAGTCCGGAGAGCGCACGAGGTGCCCACGAGGTAGGGGGTGCACCCAGGAGGGTAGGGCGCAACCTCCACCCTCGTGTCCTTCCCGGACTGCTTCTTATTTTTTCTATTTTCTAAATATTCCAAAATGGAGAAATATTGCCTTAAAAACTATTTTGGAGTCGGTTTACTTACCGTACCACATACCTATTCCTTTTCGGAGTCTGAAACATTCCGGAAAGTGTCCCTTATGTATTCCTCCGGGGTTACGGTTTCAATAACATTGGTTTCAACATGTATGGGATTACCTGAGATATAATGTTTGATTCTTTGACCGTTCACCACCTTCGGATTTGTGCCGTTGAAGTTGTTGATTTTTATGGCACCGGAATGATAGACCTCCTCGATAACGTAAGGACCTTCCCATTTAGAGAGAAGTTTTCCTGCAAAAAATCTTAAACGAGAGTTGTATAGCAATACATAATCACTTACATTAAACTCACGCTTTTGTATCCTTTTATCATGCCATCTTTTAACTTTTTCTTTAAACAACTCGGCATTTTCGTAGGCTTGGGTTCTCCATTCATCAAGTGAGCTAATATCAAATAACCTCTTCTCACCGACAAGTTTAAAATCATAATTGAGCTCTTTAATAGCCCAATATGCCTTGTGTTTTAGTTCGAGAGGTAAGTGACATGCTTTTCCATAAACCATTTTATACGGAGATATACATATAGGATTTTTATATGCAGTTCTATAGGCCCATAATGCATCATCAAGTTTCTTGGACCAATTCTTTCTAGACCTATTGACAGTCTTTTGCAAAATTAATTTGATCTCTCTATTACTCAATTCTACTTGACCACTAGACTGAGGGTGATAAGGGGATGCAATTCTATGATTAACATCATACTTAGCAAGCATTTTACGGAAAGCACCAGGAATAAAATGTGAACCACCATCAGTCATTAAATATCTAGGGACTCCAAATCTTGGAAAAATAACTTCTTTAAGAATTTTAATAGAAGTGTTATGATCAGCACTACTTGTTGGAATAGCTTCTACCCACTTAGTAACATAATCAACATCAACTAAAATATGTGTATAACCATTAGAGGTAGGAAAAGGTCCCATATAGTCAAAGCCCCAAACATCAAATGGTTCAATAACGAGTGAATAGTTCATATGCATTTCTTGACGTCTACTAATATTACCAATTCTTTGACATTCATCACAAGATAAGACAAACTTATGGGCATCCTTGAAGAGGGTAGGCCAATAAAAACCAGATTGCAATACCTTATGTGCAGTTCTATCTCTAGCATGGTGTCCTCCATAAGCTTCGGAGTGACACTTGCGTAGGATTTGCTCCTGTTCATGCTCAGGTACACAACGTCTAATAACACCATCTACTCCTTCTTTATAAAGATGTGGGTCATCCCAAAAGTAATGCCTCAAATCATAGAAGAACTTTTTCTTTTGCTGGTATGTGAAACTAGGTGGTATGAATTTGGCAACAATGTAGTTAGCATAATCAGCATACCATCGAGCAGTATGAGAAGCATTTATGACATTTAATTGCTCATCAGGAAAGCTATCATCAATAGGTAGTGGGTCATCAAGCACATTTTCTAGCCTAGACAAGTTGTCTGCAATGGGGTTCTCAGCTCCCTTTCTATCAACAATATGTAATTCAATTCTTGTAGCAAGAGAACCCATCTAATAAGTCTAGGTTTAGCATCTTTATTTTCCATAAGATATTTAATAGCTGCATGATCAGTGTGAATAATTACTTTAGAGTCAACAATATAAGGTCTGAACTTATCACAAGCAAATACAACTGCTAAGAGTTCTTTTTCAGTGGTAGCATAATTTCTTTGAGCATTGTCTAGGGTTTTACTAGCATATTGAATAACGTTTAATTTCTTATCAACTCTTTGCCCTAGAACAACACCTACAGCATAATCACTAGCATCACACATAATTTCAAAGGGTAAATTCCAATCAGGTGGCTGAACAATAGGTGCAGAGATCAATGCTTTCTTAAGTATTTCAAATGCTTCTACACAATCATCATCAAAGACAAATGGTATATCTTTTTGTAATAAATTAGTCAGAGGCCGAGAAATTTTTGAGAAGTCCTTAATGAACCTCCTATAAAATCCAACGTGACCAAGGAAACTTCTTATACCTTTGATGTCCTTGGGGCATGGCATCTTTTCAATAGCATCAACCTTGGCTTTATCAACTTCAATACCTCTTTCAGAAACTTTATTCCCCAAGACAATACCTTCATTAACCATAAAGTGGCACTTTTCCCAATTCAAGAAAAGATTAGTTTCTTCACATCTCTGCAAAACTCGATCAAGGTTGCTCAAGCAATCATCAAAAGAAGATCCATAGACGGAGAAATCGTCCATGAAAACCTCACATATCTTTTCTCAAAAGTCAGAGAATATAGCCATCATGCATCTTTGAAAGGTAGCAGGTGCATTACATAAACCAAAAGGCATATGTCTATATGCAAAAGTACCAAAAGGGAAAGTAAAAGTAGTCTTTGATTGATCCTTGGCTGACACAGGTATTTGAGAGAAACCAGAATAACCATCTAGAAAGCAAAAATGTGTATGTTTGGATAATATTTCTAGCATTTGATCGATAAAAGGTAAGGGGTAATGATCCTTTTTAGTGGCCTTATTTAATTTGCGGAAATCAATTACCATCCTATAACCTGTAATAATTCTTTGAGGAATCAATTCATCTTTATCATTAGGAATGACAGTAATACCTCCCTTCTTAGGTACACAATGGACAGGACTTGCCCACTGACTATCAGCAACGGGATAGATTATACCTGCCTCAAGGAGCTTTAGTATTTCCTTTCTTACCACTTCTTTCATTTTAGGATTCAGCCGTCGTTGATGATCACGAACTGGTTTAGCATCTTCTTCCAAATTTATTTTATGTTGACATAGAGTGGGACTAATGCCCTTAAGATCATCAAGAGTATACCCAATAGCAGCACAGTGCTTCTTCAGAGTTTTCAATAATCTCTCTTCCTCATGCTCTGAAAGGTTAGCACTAATAATAACAGGATATATCTTTTTCTCATCAAGATAAGCATATTTAAGAGTATCAGGCAACAGTTTAAGTTCAAACACGGGATCACCCTTGGGTGGAGGAGGATCCCCTAGGATTTCAACAGGCAAATTGTGTTTCAGAATAGGTTCCTGTTTAAAGAATACTTCATCTATTTCCCTTCTTTCATTCATAAACATATCATTTTCATGGTCTAGCAAATATTGTTCTAAAGGATCACTAGGAGGTACGGCAATAGAAGCAAGACCAATAATTTCATCCTTACTAGGTAATTCTTCTTCACCGAGAGTAAATTTAGAGAAATTAAATTCATGAGACATATCATCTAAGCCGATAGTAACAACATCCTTTTTGCAATCTATCTTAGCATTAACAGTGTTTAAGAAGGGTCTACCAAATATAATGGGACAAAAGCTATCTTGTGGGGAACCAAGAACAAGAAAATCAGCAGGATATTTAGTTTTCCCACACAAGACTTCAACATCTCTAACAATTCCCATTGGTGAAATAGTATCTCTATTGGCAAGTTTAATTGAGACATCAATATCTTCTAACTCAACAGGTGCAATATCATGCATAATTTCTCTATATAGATCAATAGGTATTGCACTAGCACTGGCACCCATATCACATAAGCCATGATAACAACGATCTCCTATTTTAACAAAAATAACATGCATGCCTACCATAGGTCTAGGTTTATCTTTAGCACAAGGTTTAGCAATTCTAGAAGTTTCATCACAGAAATAAATAACATGCCCATCAATATTATCAGCCAAAAGATCTTTAACAATAGCAATATTAGGTTCAACTTTAACTTGCTCAGAAGGTGTATATGTTCCAATATTGCTTTTACGAACCACAGTTGAAGCTTTAGCATGATCCTTTATCCTAACAGAGAAAGGTGGTTTCTCAACATAAGAAGTAGGAACAATAGGATCATTATAAGTGATAGTCTTTTCTTCAACTTTAATAGGTGCAGCTACTTTTACTTCTATGGGAGGATGATATTTAAACCACTTCTCCTTGGGGAGATCAACATAAGTAGCAAAAGATTCACAGAAAGAAGCTACTATCTCAGAGTGAAGTCCATATTTAGTGCTAAATTTACGGAAAACATCGGTATCCATAAAAGATTTAACACAATCGAACTTAGGTGTCATACCTGACTCCTTACCTTCGTCGGGGTCCCAATCTTCAGAATTGCATTTAATTCTTTCCAATAAATCCCATTTGAATTCAATAGTCTTCGTCATAAAAGAGCCAGCACACGAAGTATCGAGCATGGTGCGATTGTTATCAGAAAGCCGATCATATAAATTTTGAATAATCATCCCTCTTGAGAGCTCATGATTGGGGCATGAATATAACATTGATTTAAGCCTCCCCCAAGCTTGAGCGATGCTTTCTCCTTCGTGAGGCCAAAAATTATATATATAATTGCGATCACGATGAACAAGATGCACAGGATAATACTTTTGATGAAATTCCAATTTCAATCATTTGTAGTTCCATGACCCCGTATCATCACATAGCCTATACCATGTCAATGCATCTTCCTTGAAAGATAAAGGGAAGACCTTCGTCTTAATAAAATCTCCGGGTACTCCTGCAAGCTTAAATAATCCACAAACTTCATCCACATATATTAGGTGCTCATCAGGATGCGTTGTTCCGTCTCCTGCAAAAGGATTAGCTAGCAGTTTTTCTATCATACCCGAAGGAATTTCAAAGCAGACATTTTCATTTTCAGTAGGTTCAGTAGGTTGAGGAGCAACTCTTTGCTCTACTGGTCGGGGTGAAGATACCCCGAACAAGCCCCTCAGAGGATTACTTTCCATAGTAACAAGTGACAGCAAATTTCAGCACACTATATAAATTTTCCTTACCAAATTCCACCTACCAAAGGCGCTTCACTCCCCGGCAACGGCGCCAGAAAAGAGTCTTGATGACCCACAAGTATCGGGGATCTATCTAGTCTTTTCTATAAGTAAGAGTGTCGAACCCAACGAGGAGCAGAAGGAAATGATAAGCGGTTTCCAGCAAGGTACTTTCTGCAAGTACTAAAATAAGTGGTAACAGATAGTTTTGTGATAGGATAATTTGTAACGAGCAACAAGTAACAAAAGTACATAAAGTGCAGCAAGGTGGCCCAATGCTTTTTGTAGCGAAGGACAAGCCTGGACAAACTCTTATATAGAGAAAAGCGCTCCCGAGGACACATGGGAATATCGTCAAGCTAGTTTTCATCATGTTCATATGATTCACGTTTGGTACTTTGATAATTTGGTATGTAGGTGGACCGGTGCTTGGGTACTGTCCTTACTTGGACAAGCATCCCACTTATGATTAACCTCTATTGCAAGCATTTGCAACTACAACAAAAGTATTAAGGTAAACCTAACCATAGCATGAAACATATGGATCCAAATCAGCCCCTTACGAAGCAACGCATAAACTAGGGTTTAAGCTTCTGTCACTCTAGCAACTCATCATCTACTTATTACTTCCCAATGCCTTCCTCTAGGCCCAAATAATGGTGAAGTGTTATGTAGTCGACTTTCACATAACACCACCAGAGGAGAGACAACATACATGTCACCAAAATATCGAACGAATACCAAATTCACATGACTACTAATAGCAAGACTTCTCCCATGTACTCTGGAACAAACGTAACTACTCACAAAGCATAATCATGTTCATAATCAGAGGAGTATTAATATGCATATAGGATCTGAACATATGAGCTTCCCCCAAATAAACCAACTAGCATCAACTACAAGGAGTAATTAACACTACTAGCAACCTACTAGTACCAATCCCGGACTTGGAGACAAGAATTGGATACAAGAGATGAACTAGGGTTTTGAGAGGAGATGGTGCTGGTGATGTTGATGGAGATTGCCCTCTCCCGATGAGAGGAGTGTTGGTGATGACGATGGCGATGATTTCCCCCTCCCGAAGGGAAGTTTCCCCAGCAGAACAGCTCTGCCGGAGCCCTAGATTGGATCCGCCAAGGTTCCCCCTCATGGCGGCGGAGTTTCGTCCGAGGAGATGGCTTATGATTTTTTTCCTCATTGAAAGACTCCATATAGCAGAAGATGGCCATCGGAGGGCCACCAGGGGGCCCATGAGGTAGGGGGCGCGGCTAGGGGGTAGGGCGCGCCCCCACCCTCATGGGCAGGGTGTGGCCCCCTAGTGAACTTCTTGTGCTCAGTATTTTTTATATATTCTGAAAACATCTTCCGTGAAGTTTCAAGACTTTTGGAGTTGTGCAGAATAGGTCTCTAATATTTGCTCCTTTTCCAGCCCAGAACCCCAGCTGCCGGCATTCTCGCTCTTTATGTAAACCTTGTAAAATAAGAGAGAATATGCATAAGTATTGTGACATAATGTGTAATAACATCCCATAATGAAATAAATATTGATATAAAAGCATGATGCAAAATGGACGTATCAGCTATTGCTACTATTATCAAAACTATCATATTACTTTGCTAGTGATCACGTTGATGCACATAATTAATCTCCAGGCGTGGTTGAATTGACAACTCAGCTGATAATACATTTAAATATTCTTTGGCTCCCCTTGTGTCGAACCTATAAATTTGGGTTGAATACTCTACCCTCGAAAACTATTGTGATCCCCTATACTTGTGGGTTATCACTTATCATGTTTTGCTCATGGAAGAGGCTTAGTCAACGGGTCTGTAACATTCAGATCCGTATGTATCTTGCAAATCTCTATGTCTCCCACCTAGACTTGATCTCGAATGGAGTTGAAGCGTCTCTTGATGTGCTTGGTTCTCTTGTGAAATCTGGATTCCTTTGCCAAGGCAATTGCACTAGTATTGTCACAAAATATTTTCATTGGACCCGATGCACTAGGTATTACACCTAGATAGGATATGAACTTCTTCATCCAGACTCCTTCATTCGCTGCTTCCGAAGCAGCAATATACTCCGCTTCACATGTAGATCCTGCCACGATGCTCTATTTTGAACTGCTCCAACTGACAGCTCCACTGTTTAATATAAACGCGTATCTGGTTTGCGATAGAATCATCCAGATCAGTGTCAAAGCTTGCATCAACGTAACCATTTACGATGACTCTTTGTCACCTCCATAAACGAGAAATATATCATTGGTCCTTTTCAGGTACTTCAGGATGTTCTTGACCACTGTCCGGTGATCCACTCCTGGATTACTTTGGTACCTCCCTGCTAGGCTAATAGCAAGGCACACATCAGGCCTGGTACACAGCATTGCATACATGATAGAGCCTATGGCTGAAGCATAGGGAACACTTTTCATTTTCTCTCTATCTTCTGCAGTGGTCGCGCATTGAGTCTGACTCAACTTCACACCTTGTAACACATGCAAGAACCCTTTCTATGACTGATCCATTTTGAACTTCTTCAAAACTTTATCAAGGTATGTGCTGTTGGGGAACGCAGTAATTTCAAAATAAATTTCTACGCACACGCAAGATCTATCATGGTGATGCATAGCAATGAGAGGGGAAGAGTGGTGTCCACGTACCCTCATAGACCGTAAGAGGAAGCATTATGACAACACGGTTGATGTAGTCGTACGTCTTCATGATCCGACCGATCCTAGTACCGAAAGTACGACACCTTCGCGATCTGCACACGTTCGGCTCGGTGACGTCCCACGAACTCTCGATCCAGCTGAGTGTCGAGGGAGAGTTTCGTCAGCACGATGGCATGATGACGGTGATGATGAAGCTACATGCACAGGGCTTCGCCTAAGCACTATGATGATATGACCGAGGTGGATTATGGTGGAGGGGGGAACCGCACATGGCTAAGATATCAATGAATCAACTTGTGTATCCTAGGGTGCCCCCAGCCCCCGTATATAATGAAGCAAGGGGGAGGCCGGCCAACCCTTGCGGCGCGCCTGGATAGGAGGAGTCCTCCTCCTAGTAGGAGTAGGACTCCCCTTTCCTAGTCCTACTAGGAGGGGGAAAGGAAGGAGGAGAAGGGAGAAGGAAAGGGGGGCGCTGCCCCCCTTCCCTAGTCCAATTCGGACTAGAGTGGGAGGGGGTGCGTAGCCTGCCCTGGTCAGCCCTCTCTCTCTCCACTAAGGCCCATGTGGCCCATTAGTTCCCTAGGGGGGTTCCGATAACCCTCCGGCACTCCGGTTTTCTCTGAAATCACCCGGAACACTTATGGTGTCCGAATATAGCCGTCCAATATATCAATCTTTACGTCTCGACCATTTCAAGACTCCTCATCATGTCCGTGATCATATCCGGGACTCTGAAGTTCCTTCGATACATCAAAACACATAAACTCATAATACCGATCGTCACCGAACGTTAAGCGTGCGGACCCTATGGGTTCGAGAACTATGTAGACATGACCGAGACACGTCTCCGGTAAATAACCAATAGCGGAACCTGTATGTTCATATTGGCTCCCACATATTCTACAAAGATCTTTATTGGTCAAACCGCATAACGATATATGTTGTTCCCTTTGTCATCGGTATGTTACTTGCCCGAGATTCGATCGTCGGTATCTCAATACCTAGTTCAATCTCATTACTAGCAAGTCTCTTTACTCGTTCCGTAATGCATCACCCCGTAACTAACTCATTAGTCACATTGCTTGCAAGGCTTATAGTGATGTGCATTACCGAGAGGGCCCAGAGATACCTCTCCAATACCCGGAGTGACAAATCCTAATCTCGATCTATGCCAACTCAACAAACACCATCGGGGACACCTGTAGAGCATCTTTATAGTCACCCAGTTACGTTGTGACATTTGATAGCACACTAAGTGTTCCTCCGGTATTCGGGAGTTGCATGATCTCATAGTCATAGGAACATGTATAAGTTATATGGAGAAAGCAATAGCAACAAACTAAACAATCATCGTGCTAAGCTAATGGATGGGTCAAGTCAATCACATCATTATCTAATGATGTGATCCCGTTAATAAAATGACAACTCATGTCTATGGTTAGGAAACATAATCATCATTGATTCAATGAGCTAGTCAAGTAGAGGCATACTAGTGACATTCTGTTTGTCTATGTATTCACACATGTACTAAGTTTCCAGTTAATACAATTCTAGCATGAATAATAAACATTTATCATGATATAAGGAAATATAAATAACAACTTTATTATTGCCTATAGGGCATATTTCCTTCATGTGCTTTGTGAAAGTCCAATTAAGCATCTTGTTCTATCTCTATAGATCTTGATGCCTAATATGTAAGCAGCTTCACCGAGGTCTTTCATTGAAAAATTCTTATTCAAGTATCCTTTTATGCTATCTAGAAATTCTGTATTATTTCCAACCAACAATATGTCATCCACATATAATATTAGAAATGCTACAGAGCTCCCACTCACTTTCTTGTAAATACAGGCTTCTCCAAAAGTCTATATAAAACATATGCTTTGATCACACTATCAAAGCATATATTCCAACTCCGAGAGGCTTGCACCAGTCCATAAATGGATCGCTGGAGCTTGCACACTTTGTTAGCACCTTTAGGATCGACAAAACCTTTTGGTTGCATCATATACAACTCTTCTTTAAGAAATCCATTAAGGAATGCAGTTTTGACATCCATTTGCCAAATTTCATAATCATAAAATGCGGCAATTGCTAACATGATTCTGACAGACTTAAGCATCGCTACAGGTGAGAAGGTCTCATCGTAGTCAACTCCTTGAACTTGTCGAAAACCTTTCGCAACAAGTCGAGCTTTGTAGACAGTAACATTATCGTCAGTGTCAGTCTTCTTCTTCAAGATCCATTTATTCTCTATGGCTTGCCGATCATCGGGCAAGTCAACCAAAGTCCATACTTTGTTCTCATACATCGACCCCATCTCAGATTTAATGGCCTCAAGCCATTTTGCGGAATTTGGGATCATCATCGCTTCCTCATAGTTCGTAGGTTCATCATGGTCTAGTAACATGACTTCCAGAATAGGATTACTGTACCACTCTGGTGTGGACCATACTCTAGTTGACCTACAAGGTTCGGTAGTAACTTGATCTAAAGTTTCATGATCATCATCATTAACTTCCTCACTAATTGGTGTAGGCTTCACTAGGACTGATTTCTGTGATGAACTACTTTCCGATTTGGGAGAATGTACAATTACCTCATCAAGTTCTACTTTCCTCCCACTCACTTCTTTCAATAGAAATTCCTTCTCTAGAAAGGATCCATTCTTAGCAACGAATATCTTGCCTTCAGATATGTTGTAGAAGGTGTACCCAATAGTTTCCTTTGGGTATCCTATGAAGACGCATTTCTCTGATTTGGGTTCGAGCTTATCAGGTTGAAGTTTTTCCACATAAGCATGACAGCCCCAAACTTTAAGAAAGACAACTTATGTTTGTTGCCAAACCACAGTTCCTATGGTCCTCATCTCAATGGATTTAGATGGTGCCCTATTTAACATGAATGCAACCGTCTCTAAAGCATAACCCCAAAATGATAGCGGTAAATCAGTAAGAGACATCATAGATCGTACCACATCTAATAAAGTACGGTTACGACGTTCGGACACACCATTACACTGTGGTGTTCTAGGTGGCGTGAGTTGCGAAACTATTCCACCTTGTTTCAAATGAAGACCAAACTCATAACTCAAATATTCTCCTCCACGATCAGATTGTAGAAACTTTATTTTTCTTGTTACGATGTTTTTCCACTTCACTCCGAAATTCTTTGAACTTTTCAAATGTTTAAGATTTATGTTTCATTAAGTATATATACCCATATCTGCTCAAATCATCCGCGGAGGTCAGAAAATAACGATATCCGCCATGAGCCTCAACACTCATCGGACCGCATACATCAGTATGTATTATTTCCAATAAGTCAGTGGCTCACTCCATTGTTCCGGAGAACGGAGTCTTAGTGATCTTGCTGACGAGTCATGGTTCGCAAGCATCAAGTGATTCCAAAAGCCCATCAGCATGGAGTTTCTTCATGCGCTTTACACAAATATGACCTAAACGGCGGTGCCACAAATAAGTTGCACTATCATTATTAACTTTGCATATTTTGGCTTCAATATTATGAATATGTGTATCACTATGATTGAGATTCAAGAAAAATAGACCACTCATCAAGGGTGCATGACCATAAAAGATATTACTCATATAAATAGAACAACCATTATTCTCTGATTTAAATGAGTAACCGTCTCGCATCAAACAAGATCCATATATAATGTTCATGCTCAAAGCTGGCACCAAATAACAATAATTCAGATCTAAAACTAATCCCGATGGTAGATGTAGAGGTAGCGTGCCGACGACGATCACATCAACCTTGGAACCATTTCCGATGCGCATCGTCACCTCGTCCTTAGCCAATCTTCGTTTAATCTGTAGCCCCTGTTTCGAGTTGCAAATATGAGCAACAGAACCAGTATCAGATACCCAGGCGCTACTACGAGCATTAGTAATGTACACATCAATAACATGTATATAAAATATACCTTTCACTTTGCCATCCTTCTTATCCACCAAATACTTGGGGCAGTTCCACTTCTAGTGACCAATCCCTTTGCAGTAGAAGCACTCAGTTTCAAGCTTAGGTCCAGACTTGGGCTTCTTCCCTTGAGCAGCAACTTGCTTGATATTCTTCTTGAAGTTCCACTTATTCCCTTTGCCCTTTTTCTTGAAACTAGTGGTCTTGTTAACCATCAACACTTGATGCTCCTTCTTGATTTCTACCTTCGCTGCCTTTAGCATTGCGAAGAGCTCAGAAATTGTCTTTTCCATCCCTAGAATACTATAGTTCATCACGAAGCCTTTATAGCTTGGTGGCAGTGATTGAAGAACTCTGTTAATGACACTATCATCAGGAAGATTAACTCCCAGCTGAGTCAAGTGGTTACGATACCCAGACATTCTGAGTATGTGTTCACTGACAAAACTATTCTCCTCCATTTTGCAGTTGTAGAACTTGTTGGAGACTTCATATCTCTCAACTCGGGCATTTGCCTAAAATATTAACTTCAACTCCTGGAACATCTCATATGCTCCATGATGTTCAAAACATCTTTGAAGTCCTGATTCGAAGTCGTAAAGCATGGCACACTGAACTATCGAGTAGTCATCAGCTTTGCTCTGCCAGACGTTCATAACGTCCGAAGTTGCTCTTGCAGCGGGTCTTGCACCTAGCGGTGCTTCCAGGATGTAATTCTTCTGTGCAGCAATGAGGATAATCCTCGAGTTACAGACCCAGTCTGTGTAGTTGCTATCATCATCTTTCAACTTAGCTTTCTCTAGGAACGCATTAAAATTCAAGGGAATGGTAGCACACGCCATTGATCTACAACAACATAGATATGCAAAAACTATCAGGACTAAGTTCATGATAAATTAAAGTTCAATTAATCATATTACTTAAGAACTCCCACTTAGATAGACATCCCTCTAGTCATCTAAATGATCGCGTGATCCACATCAACTAAACCATGTCCGATCATCACGTGAGATGGAGTAGTTTTCAATGGTGAACATCACTATGTTGATCATATCTACTATATGATTCATGTTCGACCTTTCAGTCTCAGTGTTCCAAGGCCATATCTGCATATGCTAGGCTCATCAAGTTTAACCCGAGTATTCTGCATGTGCAAAACTAGCTTGCACCCATTGTATGTGACCGTAGAGCTTATCACACCCGATCATCACGTGCTGTCTCGGCTCAACGAGCTGTAGCAACGGTGCATACTCAGGGAGAACACTTGTACCTTGAAATTTAGTGAGGGATCATCTTATAATGCTACTGCCATACGAAGCAAAATAAGATGCATAAAAGATAAACATCACATGCAATCAAAATATGTGACATGATATGGTCATCATCATCTTGTGCCTTTGATCTCCATCTTCAAAGCACCATCATGTTCTCCATCTTCACCGGCTTGACACCTTGATCTCCATCGTAGCATTGTTGTCGTCTCGCCAACTATTGCTTCTACGACTATCGCGACCGCTTAGTGATAAAGTAAAGCAATTACATGGTGATTGCATTTCATATAATAAAGAGACAACCATAAGGCTCCTGCCAGTTGCCGATAACTTCTACAAAACATGATCATCTCATACAACAATTTATATCTCATCACGTCTTGACCATATCACATCACAACATGCCTTGCAAAGACAAGTTAGACGTCCTCTACTTTGTTGTTGCAAGTTTTACGTGGCTGCTATGGGCTTCTAGCAAGAACCGTTCTTACCTATGCATCAAAACCACAACGATTTTTTGTCAAGTGTGCTATTTTAACCTTCAACAAGGACCGACCGTAGTCAAACTCGATTTAACTAAAGTTGGAGAAATAGACACCCGCCAGCCACCTATGTGCATAGCACGTCGGTAGAACCGTTCTCATGAATGTGGTCATGTAATGTTGGCCCAGTCCGCTTCATCCAACAATACCACCGAATCAAAGTAAGACGTTGGTGGTAAGCAGTATGACTATTATCGCCCACAACTCTTTGTGTTCTACTCGTGCATATCATCTACGCATAGACCTGGCTCGGATGCCACTGTTGGGGAACGTAGCATGCAATTTCCAAAAATTTCCTATGATCACGCAAGATCTATCTAGGAGATGCATAGCAATGAGAGGGGGAGAGTGTGTCCATGTACCCTCATAGACAGAAAGCTGAAGCTTTAGGTTAACGCGGTTGATGTAGTCGAACGTCTTCATGATCCAAGTACCGAACGTACGGCACCTCTGTGTTCAGCACACGTTCATCTCGATGACGTCCCTCGAACTCTTTATCCAGCAGAGGGTCGAGGGAGAGTTCCACCAGCACGACGGCATGATGACAGTGATGGTGATGTGATCCGTGCAGGGCTTCGCCTAAGCACTACGACGCTATAATCGGAGGAATAAACTATGGAGGGGGGCACCGCACACTGCTAAGAGAACAACGATTGTGTCTTTGGGGTGCCCCTACCCCCGTATATAAAGGAGGGGAGGAGGAGGTGGACGGCCCTAGGGGTGGAGCGCCATGGGGGGAGTCCTACTAGGACTCCACTCCTAGTAGGATTCGCCCCCCCCCCCTCCTTCCAACGGAGAGGGGAAAGGGGAACGAGGGCAGAGGGAGAAGAAAAGGGGGGCCGCGCCCCCACCCCTTGTCCAAATTGGATTGGGTAGGGGGGAGGAGCGTGCCCCCTCTTATGGCCTGCCTCCCTCTCTCCACTATGGCCCATGAGGCCCATTAACTTTCCTGGGGGGTTCCGGTACTCCGAAAAATCCCCGAAGCTCTTTGGAACCATTCCGGTGTCCGTATATAACCTTTTAATATATTAATCTTTACCTCTCAACCATTTCGAGACTCCTCGTCATGTCCGTGATCTCATCCGAGACTCTGAACAAACTTTGGTCACCAAATCACATAACTCATAAAAAAATTGTCATCGAACGTTAAGCGTGTAGACCCTACGGGTTCGAGAACTATGCAGACATGAACGAGACACATCTCCGGTCAATAACCAATAGCGGAACCTAGATGCTCATATTGGTTCCTACATATTCTACAAAGATCTTTGTCGGTCAAACTGCATAACAACATACGTCATTCCCTTTGTCATCGGTATGTTACTTGCCCGAGATTCGATCGTCGGTATCATCATACCTAGTTCAATCTCGTTGCCGGCAAGTCTCTTTACTCGTTCCGTAATGCATCATCTGGCAACTAACTCATTAGTCACATTGCTTGCAAGGCTTATAGTGATGTGCATTGCTGAGAGGGCCCAGAGATACCTCTCTGATACATGGAGTGACAAATCCTAATCTTAATCTATGCCAACCCAACAAACACCTTCGGAGAGACCTGTAGAGCATCTTTATAATCACCCAGTTACATTGTGACATTTGATAGCACACAAGGTGTTCCTCTGGTATTTGGGAGTTGCATAATCTCATAGTCATAGGAATAGGTATAAGTCATGAAGAAAGCAATAGCAATAAAACTAAATGATCATAATGCTAAGCTAACGGATGGGTCTTGTCCATCACATCATTCTCTAATGATGTGATCCCTTTCATCAAATGACAACACATGTCTATGGTTAGGAAACTTAACCATCTTTGATTAACGAGCCAGTCAAGTAGAGGCATACTAGGGACACTCTGATTGTCTATGTATTCACACATGTACTAAGTTTTCGGTTAATACAATTCTAGCATGAATAATAAACATTTATCATTATATAATGAAATATAAATAACAACTTTATTATTGCCTCTAGGGTATATTTCCTTCAGGGCAGTAGTGCGATGAGAGCATCATTGATTTCTTTGAAATTGTTTGCCGACATATTGTAGAAGCGATAAAAAACGGCCATGACATCCCTCTTGATCGTCTGCCAGCAAGCCCTGAAGAAATTTCCTGTGAAGTCGTCTGGTCGTGACGCTTTCTCGGTCGGCGAAGCAACGATTGCCGCCCACACTTCTCCTTCTGAAAACGGGACATCCATGCCCAGGTTGTGGACTGACTGGCAGCTGCAGCTCATCCCAGTTGATAGTGCATTGCCTTTGTGCCCTTGTGCCTAACATAGAGACAAATGGTCATGGACAACCTTGGCCTTGTCTTCATGTGCAGTCGCCGTGGGGTCCGGGGTTGCGATGGAGTGGATGAAGTTCCATTGTTGGCGCGAGCAGACCTTTGCATGGATACAACGTGTGCTAGCGTCCCCCACCTTTAACCATAGCACCCTCGAGGTCTGCCTCCTCCTTGCGTGCTCGATCTCAGCCAACCCCGGGACAAGGAGTTTGAGCTGCTTGCGCAACTGAAACTTTGCCAATGTCAGGGTCTTCTTCTCCTAGGCCACATCTAGGCATAGGATCAGTTCATCTGCGAGATGTAATCTCAATTTTGCCCCTCCTGGCCCTCCAAACAGGTTCTTGCTCCAGATCATCAAGTCCTTCGTCGTGTGCTGCATCTTCACCTTCATATGGACGATCGGGCAATCATGGTTCACCGGACTGTCCCAAGACTTCTTGACTGCTTCCTGAAACCGCAGGTACTTCATCCAGAAACTCCCAAAACAAAAGTGAGCGTGTTTGTCAGGAGTTGCAATGCTTGCCAGCGTCAGCGGGCAATGATGAGAACATGAGGTCGAGGCCGCCATTAGCATGGAGGAGAGGAACAACACCTCCCAATCCATGTTGCAAATGAATTTGTCGATGCTGCATAAAGTCGGTTATTCGCGCTCGCTAGTCCAAGTGAACCTCCTATTTTTACACTTAATTTCCCTAAGCCCTGTTAAATCAACGACGTTGCTGAATCTACCCCTGAGCCGCCTATTTAAGTTGAGGTTACTCTTATCCCTAGCTTGATAGATGATGTTGAAGTCGCCAACCAGGAGCCAGGGTTGGCCTAGTGGTAGTGCAGCGATAGCAAATTCAGCTAGGAACGCGTCCTTCATGCCGTCATTGATGGGGCCAAAGACTTTCGTCAACCAGAAAGCCGTTGACGAGGTCAGGAGCCATACACAGACTGTGATCGAGAAGTGCCCTAAAGCGTGATATTCTACCTGTACTAGGTCCTTGTCCCAGAAAATCACCAGTCGTGCCCCTAGATCTTACTGTCGGGAGCACTACACAGCCGTCTAGGCGGTGTCCCCCAATCTCATGTGCTACCTGGGCCGTCCATGTCTCGATTTTTGTTTCTTGCAGATTGAGAATGGCAAGCTTGTGTGGGTCGGCTATTCTATCAGGGGGTCCCCCAGGCAGGCAACGGAACCCGGATCCTTTTAAAAAACAATGGGGCCAGCAACGCCCCTCAAGCCGGCTCACGCTTGGCCGGATTGCTCGACCCGACCAACCCCTCGACCTGGCCGAATTCCTCTACCCGGCCCCAACGGCCGGCGCAAGGCAGCTGAACCCGGCGCACCAAGACTATAACACCCACTATGCGGCTATATCTCCCACGTGTCGAGGCACGACTTAGAGGCATAACCGCTATCGGATTTCGGGTTCCGGCAGACCCTTGAGGTTCGAACACTAGGGTGCGTGCGGAGATTTCGCCTCCTACCTACCTGCATCCCTCCGCCTCGCTAAGATCTAAGATATGGAAAGAACAACACGAGAGACACAGGGTTTATATTGGTTCGGGCCACCGTTGTGGTGTAATACCCTACTCTGGTGTGTGGCGTGGTGGATTGCCTCTTGGGCTGATGATGATGAACAATACAAGGAAGAACAGCCTCGCGAGGGTCTGTTCTTGGCTGGGGGGAGCGAACTGCTAGGGGGAGTTCAGTCACCCTTCTCTCTCTCTCTCCGATTGTTGATCTCTTTTCTTCGTCCTTAGCCTCTCTTCCTCATCTCCCCTCCTACTATGGTGGCTAGTCCTATTTATAGAGGCCCTGGTCCTCTTCCCAAATATCGAGTGGGAAGGGAGCCAACAATGGCGGGCCAATTTGAAGGGGGACAGCTAGTACCAGCTATCCTGACAAAAGTAGTCTTCGCCTGCACAAAGCTCTGGTGGTGACGCCGTCTTGGGCTCCACAATGACCTCCGTCTTGCAGCCCCCCTGGTCTTGGTCTCGTTGCACCGAAATGGCAACCTTTGCCTGATGCCTCGGTACTCCGCGGCTGCGCTTGCTCCCTTTGCACCAAAGAGGAAAGGAGGACACTGCGTGGGCTGGCACCCGCCTGGTGCCCTTGGTCGTCATGGCTTGCGTCACGGGCACCTCATGAGGTACCCCACCTTGATCTCTCCACCTCCTCGCGAGCCAGCCAGGTGAGGCCGTTCCTGAGGAAGCTCCGCGTCGTCCGCCCCACGAGGCTTGGCCCCTCGCGAGGGTCTTGGGTCTGTGTTGATGAAGATGGGCCATGCTGGGTCCCCCTTTGAGCCACGCCGCAGGCCGCAGGCAGGCAAGTCTGGGGACCCCTGTTCCCAGAACGCCGACAGTAGCCCCCGGGCCCAAAGTGCGCTCGGACTTGGCCGTGTTGGGAGGCGGAAGTGCAAGAGCGAAGCGCCGCGGCCCTAACAGCCTGCGGCCTTGGGCGCCGCGTGGCGGTTGATTGGACGTGGGCGGCACTGTTCCCCCATGCCCCCCTTATTTTACGCCATGCTAGGCGGACTCGTAGTTGTACACAGCCGCTCCCCTTTCTGTCGCTCGAGCGCCCTCTGTCCTTCCCCCGCTCGAACTCCAGCTTCTGTTTTCAATCCAATCTCGAACTCCCCCCC
>NC_041380.1:398649638-398682581 GCF_002162155.2 Triticum dicoccoides
CCCCCCTTTCCCATCGCCATGGCTCCGACGAAGAAGGGAAGAGGGAAGAAACCCGTGCCTCCGCCTTGCCCGCCGCCGTTGGCGGCCCCCGCCGAGGGCTTGGGCAAGGTCAGCTCGGCTCTGGCCACCATCTTCAACGAATGTGGGAGGACGACGGCCTGGCCCGCGTCCCACTTCTCCATCGACAGGATAGTCACCGAGGTCCCGTATTTCGCCGACGCCCTGTGGGCGGGTCTGGTTCCTCCCTTTTCTGATTTCTTCAATGCCGTGCTTTCCCACTATCAGATCCACATGATGCATCTGGGTCCTGAATCCATCACCCTCCTTTCGGTCTTCGCCTTTGTTTGCGAGGCTATGATGGGCATCCTTCCTTCGGTTGCCTTGCTGCGCCACTTCTTCTCGCTGCGCCTTGTCGACCAGGAGACGCTTCGTTGCCGCGTGAGCTTCGTTGCCGCGTCTGAGACAACGGCCTCTAGGATTGACTTCAAGCTCCCTCCGCCCGCGGCTGGGTTCCGCGAGCGGTGGCTGTATGTGGATGCAGGGGTGCCTAGCCCTTGCTATCGGAGCCAACTTCGCCTGCTGTCCCCAATTCGGGCTGGGGCCAGGAGACGCTTGAGAGCCCCCGGCTCGTCTTCGTCTGGCACCGGTTCATGTTCTTGAGGTCGCTTGGCGTGACAGCGCCCAAGGTGGTGAAGGAGTTCCTGCTACGCCGCGTTGCTCCTCTCCAACGCCACTCCCGCCGGATGTGGGCCTTCAGCGGGCGCGATGATCGTATGAGGCTCCAGGAAGAGGACCTGACGCCTGAAGTACTAAGGACGGCACTCTTGACCTTGACTAGGGACCCCAACCCCGGCAGCATCCAGCAGGGAGGGGCCTTGCTGTACCTCTGCCAAAGCAGGGGTGATTCTGTGAAGCAGATGCCTATCTTTGATGAGTGGGGGTCGCGCCCCGCCGGCCTCCAGGGACCTCGCGAGAACCCAGTGATGGTGACTGCCCTTCCAGTCGGCCACGGCGACTCTTCCTCAAGCAGCGGAGCAGGGAGGCATGAGGCGCCAGAGGCCGAGGGGGCTCCCAGCGGGGTGACAGTGCAGGGCGAGGCCCATGAGGGAGCGGCTCTTGGGGCCCTTGCCGCTGAGGCTGAGGGTGGCAAGCAGCTGCCCTCAGCGCCTGTGAATGAGGCCCCTGAGGCTCCAGTTGCTTCTCTTGGCGAGGCGATTGGCAGCGCGCATCAGGCGGGCGCCTCTGACGCAGATCACCTTGACGCTCCGTCTTCATCGCAGGTTGATCCCTGCTCCCAACTCTTGGGCCGCTTCCGCGTGGACTTTGAGGCCCTCCAGAAGAGAAGGGAGGCCCTGGGCGACGATTACCCTTGTCGCCTGCTGAAGCGTAGGAAGTACTTCGCCACTAATGAGTAAGCCTTCTCCTTTCCTGGCTCCCGATCCTTCTGTTGCTTTTACTGACCCTTGCTCTGCAGCCCCTTCCAGCCGAGCTCACGGAGACGGCTGAGGTGCCGTCCCCCTTGGCTTCGCCCCCTCCATCATCCTCAAGCGTTCCTAGCAGCAGAGCCCTTGTGGTGAGGGTGATCAGAGAGGCGAACCGTCCCGAGGCGCATCGTGGCCCTGCGCACCTCGCGATCCTCCTTCGCGGGCCTTCTCGTGGCATAGCCAGCCTGCCGTGGGCTTCTCGCCTGGTCGTGGACTGCGATTAGCTGAGGCGCTCCCTGCGCTCTTCACCTCGGGACGGGCTGGCCCCAGGCCGGGCTTCTGGCGCGGCGTTCCCGGCCGTCGCGAGGGTGCCAGCCCCCAGCACCCAGCCCGGAGGGGGAGTGCTGATTCGTGGCCCCCGACGCTTGCTTGGGGCAGATGATGGTGTGGAAGACGTGCTCGAGCGCGCTCGGGAGTGTCGCGCTCCTCCGCCAAGGATTCCTTCGAAGGGCGGCTGACGCGGTAAGCCTGCTTGTTGAGGAGCTTGTCGATGAAGACGCGTGCCTTGAGGCCGAGGGCTTGCGCCTGGCTGCAGAGAGGCGCGAGCTGGAGGGCGCCATCGCCCTTGCGCGCCGTCAGCGCGATCTTGACAACGCAGAGGCCAAGGCGTCGCTGGTGGCCTCTTGGGAGGCCCGATCTTGGGCCGCTGAGGAGGCCCGGGAAGCCGACCAGCGGCGAAAGGCGGCAGAGGAGCGGGCTTGGGAGCTCCTGGCCTAGTGCCACTCACTGGAGGAGCAGGTGGAGCTGCATGAGGCAGCCCTCGCGTCGATGAAGGTGGCCTTTGGCGACTCAGCAGAGCTCCAGAAGCGTGAGGAGGCGCTGACGCTGGAAGCCGCCGAACGTTCCTGCAAGTACGAGCGTATGGAGACGAGGGAGCGTTTGGTGACGCAGGCAGAGGATGATGTCGCTGCACAGGAAGCCCGTGTCCTGGAGGAGGTCGGACGTCGGGTGGCGATGGCGCATTTAAACCTCGAGCACGAGTTCGAGGAGAAGCTGGGGTTGATCCGGGTCGAGGCTGAAGGCAGGACTGCTGCCTTGAGGGCCAAGATGGAGGAGGCGACACGGCGGGCCGATGCTTTTCGGGCCGCCCTTGAGGTGGCGCAAGGTGAGTTAACCACCTCCCAGGCCGAGGCGCTCCTTCTTCGCCAGTGGGTGGAGGAGGCTGAGGCCGTCGCGCGCCAGAATGCGGACGAGATACGTCAGCGGTGGATCCTGGATCATGAGCACGGCCCCATGCTCACGATGCTCCGGGAGAGAGCCAACACGGCCTTGGGCAACATCTGCGAGGCGGCTGTTGGCGAGCCGCACGCAGTCAACTACGCCGGCAATCTTCAGTTCTTCACTGACGTGGTGACGCAGTTGGAGGCGCGGTCGGTCAGGGCTGACAGGTTGGTGGAGGAGAGGAGCCGCGCCCTGCTCGAGCGCGCCTTTTCTTGCGTCTTCAGCCATCTCCGGAACATGGATCCCCACTTCGATTTCGACGCTGCCATCGCCCCAGTCCCCCAGGCCGTCCGAGACGACCTGGCGCACTGGGTGGAAGACAATGTGGATGCTCTTATCAGGGCCTTCACTTCAGACAACAACGGCGTGATCGTGGCTGCCGACGAGGGCGGTGTCGTGCACGGCCCTGACGCCGCTGGCGGCGACGCGGACAGCGATGGCGAGTTCAGCGACGCCAGCAACGGCTCGGGTGGTGCTCCTGAGGACGCATTTGGGGGATTTATCCGACTGATTGTGCACCGTTCCTGCTTCCTTACCCTGCATGAATAGAACTCAGGTTTTGGCCTAATGGCTGTGAGAGCATTTTGGAGGGGGAGCCCCTCATGTAAAACTTGTGTTCATCGTATTAATAGACGCTACATTGCCCATGCGCCCGCGCCAAGTGGTTGGCTTAAGCGACGCGTTGGTCGGCTAGTTTACCTTTGTCCCGTGCTATCCCTAAGGTAGCCCGTGGGAGGCTGTGGTGTCCTGAGTATTCCCTGATTGAATCCGTAGGATCTGCAGTAAAACACCCTCCTGAAAGGACGCGGCGGCGGCAGTCTGGGCTGCGCGCGAGCTAGGCCTGACCCGGCTCGCGAGGGGCTCACGAGGGGAGGCATCTGAGGCGAAGTGGTAACCAAAACGCGAGAAATTGCTTGAACGAGACTAAGCACCCCTTCCCCGAACACATGCAAATCTCAAATTCGAATCCAACTTGAATCCAGCGGGGGAAAGCGACAACCAAAGGGAAAAGCAAAGGAAGCAGACAAAAGGCCGCATCCGGCACCTAATCTAGTCTTGGACGTCTTCTCACCAGCGCGGAGCTAAGTGCTGCCACTGGGCATGGGAGGGAGCCCCAGGGCCTGAGGCCGGCACCCCTGAGACTCCGGGGCGTGTACAGCCCCACTCATTATTACGTGAGAGTGTCACGGGGCGGCGAGCTTCACAGGCACTAGGCCTTCTCCACAGGTACCGGCCTTGCTTCATATCACCAGATGAGGGCCCCGCCTTGCGCCACACTCTAGTGCCATCAATGACGACCGGAAACCAGGACACCGCCGATAGGGTAGAGCGGTCGCCAACGATTCCCCCGACGACCACGGGTCCTCTGCCAGGGGCAGGCCCCGAGGCACCTCCCCGGCGGAGGGCCTACCTCCTGAGAACACCTTGCTCCGAACGCCGCGGTGGTGATGTTGGATCTCGGCCCCTCTCCTGCAGCCCCCTGTGCCCTCCTCCCGAGGGGTAGGAGACTGTGGGAGCGGGGCAGCTGCTCGCTGTGGCGACCTGCACCTCCTGCGATCCATGGTTAGCGTATGTCTGCTCCTAAAGAATTAGCGGTACCCGAGCATGCCCAGTGGGGCCATCCCGGGACTCCTGGAAGGGCCTAGCTTCTGGCGCCTCGTCCCCCCAACTTGGGCTGAGGAGCGAGCCTTGTTCGCTCTCGTGAGCGTGTCCTTGGTCCATCATGAGGGGCACGTATTCCTCTGGCGCCGTCATCCCGAAGGCCACGCCGTAGTGCTCCGCGTGCCATGCGGTCCTGCCTGACGCACCCACCGTGGGGTGGCAGCGCGGCTGTCCACCGGGACCACGGGTCGCATTGAGTCCTTCTTCTTTGCGGACCATGAGCGGGGGCAGCGCCGCCACCGGTCCGGTGCTGACAGCTTCGCTGGCGTTGGAGTAGCCTTGGAGCCCGCGGGCGCGCGCGGAGCCCCCGCGCGGGCCACCCTGGGCTTGAGATGGGAGCTGGGTGCAGAAGGGGTGAGCCCCCGAGGCGGCGAAGCCCAGGAGCTCCGCCACCCGCTCCAGCAGCATGTCGCGGCCGCCCTCCTGCAGCCTGCACTGCAGCAGCTCTCGGGCCACCGTGAGCGCGGCCCTCGAGTTCGCCTACTCCCAGCGGGTGTACGGTGTCGTGGTCGCGGCATGATTGGAGGCCCTTGCTGCCGACCGCGCCTGCCGCGGTGTGAGAGCTGCCGAAGCCTGTCCGCGTCGCCCGTGGCCCGCAGTGCCCTGCGGACCGCGAGCTTCCTGGGGCACAGGGTCGCCCGAGGCGAGCGGCTCTGCGCGGGCGGGCCACGCCACCCATGGATCTGGGTTGCCCGCCTGGTCGCTGGACATGGTGATGACGATGCGATGGGGCACGAAGCGGTAGAAGGTGGATTCCAGCGCACCCCTACCTGGCGCGCCAAATGTCGGATTTTGGGTTCCGGCAGACCCTTGAGGTTCGAACACTAGGGTGCGCGCGGAGATTTCGCCTCCTACCTACCTGCACCCCTCCGCCTCGCTAAGATCTAAGCTATAGAAAGAACAACATGAGAGACATAGGGTTTATACTGGTTCGGGCCACCGTTGTGGTGTAATACCCTACTCCAGTGTGTGGCGTGGTGGATTGCCTCTTGGGCTGATGATGATGAACAATACAAGGAAGAACAGCCTCGCGAGGGTCTGTTCTTGGCTGGGGGGAGCGAACTGCTAGGGGGAGTTCAGTCACCCTTCTCTCTCTCTCTCTCTCTCTCTCTCTCTCTCTCTCTCTGATTGTTGATCTCTTTTCTTCGTCCTTAGCCTCTCTTCCTCATCTCCCCCTCCTACTATGGTGGCTAGTCCTATTTATAGAGGCCCTGGTCCTCTTCCCAAATATCGAGCGGGAAGGGAGCCAACAATGGCGGGCTAATTTGAAGGGGGACAGCTAGTACCAGCTATCCTGACAAAAGTAGTCTTCGCCTGCACAAAGCTCTGGTGGTGACACCGTCTTGGGCTCCACAATGACCTCCGTCTTGCAGTCCCCCTGGTCTTGGTCTCGTTGCACCGAAATGGCAACCTTTGCCTGACGCCTCGGTACTCCGCGGCTGCGCTTGCTCCCTTTGCACCAAAGAGGAAAGGAGGACACTGCGCGGGCTGGCGCCCGCCTGGCACCCTTGGTCGTCATGGCTTGCGTCACGGGCACCTCATGAGGTACCCCGCCTTGATCTCTCTGCCTCCTCGCGAGCCAGCCTGGTGAGGCCGTGCCTGAGGAAGCTCCGCATCATCCGCCCCGCGAGGCTTGGCCCCTCGCGAGGGTCTTGGGTCTGTGTTGATGAAGATGGGCCGTGTTGGGCCCCCCTTTGAGCCACGCCGCAGGCCGCAGGCAGGCAAGTCTGGGGACCCCCGTTCCCAGAACGCCAACAACCGCATGGTGGTTTTGTCGCAAGAGGGGTAATCTTAACACAACCCCACATACGGAATAAGAAAGGGATAAACAGTTGGCTTACAATCGCCACTTCACACAAATAACAAGTTAAACATACATCATCCAAAGTACAATCAAGGTCCGACTATGGAACCAAAATAAAAGAAGACAACCCCAAATGCTAGATCCTCGATCGTCCCAACTGGGCTCCACTACTGATCATCAGGAAACAAAACATAACAACGACCAAGATCTTCATCGAGATCCCACTTGAGCTCAGTTGCGTCACCTGCACTGGTATCATCGGCACCTGCAACTGTTTGGAAGTATCCGTGAGTCACGAGGACTCAGCAATCTCACACCCGTGAGATCAAGACTATTTAAGCTTATGGGTAGGATAAGGTAATGAGGTCGAGCTGCAGCAAGTGCTAAGCAAATATGGTGGCTAACATACGCAAATAAGAGCAAGAAGAGAACAAACGCAAAGGTCGGAAAGCTAGAAGTGATCTTGAAACTACTTACGCACAACCATAACCCAAGAACCGTGTTCACTTCCTGGACTCTGCCGAAAAGAGACCATCACGGCTACACACACGGTTGATGCATTTTAATTAAGTCAAGTGTCAAGTTCTCTACAACCGGACATTAACAAAATCCATCTGCCACATAACCGCGGGCACGACTTTCGAAAGTTTAACCATTGTAGGGGTGTCCCAACTTAGCCCATCACAAGCTCTCACGATCAACGAAGGATATTCCTTCTCCTGGAACAACCCAATCAGACTTGGAATCCCGGTTACAAGACATTTTGACAATGGTAAAAAAAGACCAGCAAAGCCGCCCGATGTGCCGACAATCCCGATAGGAGCTGCCAATATCTCGTTCTCAGGGCACACCGGATGAGACATCCTACGAGTAGAACAAGCCCTCAAGTTTTCCCGAGGTGGCCCCGCAGTCTACTAAGTTTGGACCAACACTTAGAGAAGCACTGGCCCGGGGGGTTAAAATAAGATGACCCTCGGGTTGGCCGACCCAATGGAAAGGTAATAGGTTGTTAGGAAAATGTAAAACCAAGGTTGGGCCATGCTGGAGGAGGTTTATTCAAAGTGAACTGTCAAGGGGGCCCCATAACCCCAACCACGTTAGGAACGCAAAATCAAGGAACATAACACCGGTATGACGGAAACTAGGGCGGCAAGAGTGGAACAAAACACCAGGCATAAGGCCGAGCCTTCCACCCTTTACCAAGTATATAGATGCATTAATTAAAATAAGAGATATTGTGATATCCCCAACAAATCCATGTTCCAACATGGAACAATCTTCAAATTCACCTGCAACTAGCAACGCCATAAGAAGGGCTGAGCAAAAGCGGTAACTTAGCCAAACAACGGTTTGCTAGGATGGTTGAAAAAGGTTAGAGTCTATCATGGCAATATGGGAGGCATGCTATAACAAGTGGTAGGTAGCGCGACATAGCGATAGAATGAACAACTAGCTAGCAAAGATAGAAGTGATGTTGAGGGTATGGTCATCTTGCCCGAGATCCCGCAAGGAAGAAGGACGAGTCCATGAAGAAGACAAACGGACGTAGTCGAACGGATCCTCACAACGCAACGTAACCGGAACTATCGAGGAGAAGCACAACCGGAAAGAAGCAAACAACATGGTAAACAACCATCACATAAGCATGGCATGATGTAAAATCAAGTATGATGCATGTCTGGTTTAAGGAGGCATGGCATGGCAAAGTGCACAACCAACACTACAAGTTGAGTGGAGCTCAATATGCAACGAGTTGCATATTGACAGAACACCACATTCGATTATTTAGTTCACTCCCGGTTATGTACCCAACAAAATTAAATATTCTTAACATGGCAAGAGGTGAAACATGAGTAAAATACACAGTTAGGCATTTTAAAGGAGGTCGGAAAATAACAAACAACAATTTCGGTAAATCCTCAAGTGCATTAGCAATTTAATGCAACAACAATTTTAAACATTCTTGATGTTGTTATCATGATGCGGATGACATGATGCAATGCAAAATATGCAATGATGAATGCAACAAGAAAAAAAACACGAGAAACTTGGAAAACATGGAAGGCATCTGGAGCACCGGTCTTGGGGCGTTACAACACTCGACCACTACCAGAGGATCTCATCCCGAGATCTAAGGATGGCATCGGAGAAAAACGGAAGAGGAAGAGAAGAGGTAAAACTAAGTTGCTTCTTTGACAAATGAGTGAAACCTAACAACCTTGCGGGGTTGAACAAATTGAAAGAAAGAATACAACAAAGATGAACAAAGTTGAAAACACTCCGTTAGAAAGAAAGGAACAAGGAACATTACGGGAACCTTGTAGGTTGAAAGACATAAGAAAAAGGGTTGCAATGGCCAAGAAGTACATGCAAGCACTCCGGTTGAAATGAGATGTACAAGGAACGATAAAGATCAATTACGACAACACTCCGGTTGGAAATGGAAGGCATAGAATATGAACTTGTCAAAAAGAAAGCACTTGGATGAGACTCCGGATAGAAGAGGAGTGATAGCCACAACACTCCGATTAAAACAAGATAGAGAAGGAATAAGAATGATATAATTTGGACAACACTCCGACTGTAAATGGAAGGAATTGAACATGAAATTGACAAGATGAGAGGATACTTGATGAAATCAACAACACACTGCCTCCGGAACTATTGAAAGAATGGCACAATGGGTAAGAAAGATTTTAGACAGCACTCTGGTTGAGGAAGGAGGCAAAACTTGATAAGATGAGAGAACTTGAATGGTGGACACGACACTCCGGTTAAATGGATAAGCAAAGGAAAGAACACGGTCCTCACAATTCGAGATGATGAGTGAAAAGGGCAACATCACAATGCCTCCGGAAGAAAGAATAGAATATAGATCATTGGAATAACAGAATGGAGAAGAAAATGCCAGCATCTACCACAATTGAGCATGGAAAACACCCTTCCAAGAAGGTTAAAACGGAGTTGTTGGAAAAAACAACAACGAAAAAAATACGATTGTAGTGGGCTTATGGAAAACATCCCAAAACTGAGGTGAAATTCTGCCACTTACGGAATTAATTGCTTTCTTCATAGCAACAAAGAGATGAAAACTTATTTCACCGGGAGGATAAATGAAGGACTTGGGTCATTTATAAGCACCATAAATAGCAACAATCCTTAGGGAAAGCTTTAGGTGAAATATAACCCAAGATAACTCCAATGAAGAGATTGATGGGTTGCAAAGGATCTCATGAACGAATTGAAAATGATGGGTTTAAAATTTGTCATTCTGGACAACATGTGAATCATGAAACAGGAAGGAAACTGTCAAGAATGATAACACCATCTCAAAAGATAAGGTAGAAAGAATTGCACTTTGGAATGCAACATGAAGAAACCTTGAACTCCTCAAAACAAGACATGTGTTGAGCACCATGTTTATTTGAGAGTATAGCTTGGAGGATCATAACTTCAAGAGAAATCTTAAAGAACAAATGAATAATGAAAGAAATCCTTGATGAGCCAGCATGTTGAGCCTCCATGAAGAACTCCGGATAGGAAATGATCACATAAAAGAATTGAAGGTTTGAAGCGAACAAGATTGAAGCCTTGCAATGATTAGATGAATCTTCATGGTGATATAATTGAGAGATCTTGGAACTCCGGGAAAAGTATGAAGCACTTGAACCGAGAATTTACTCATCGTGAACAAACTCCGGAAGAATGAATCCATCATTTGGATGAAGCAAGAATAAGAATTATGTGTATCCTTCACCAATTTAAATTGATGACAAGCAACGGATTTGGCATACTACTTATTCCCGTGGAAAGGATTAAGATAGATATAGCACAAACTTGAGAAAAGACTTCAACGAACCACCGTTAGGATTTGAAAGAATGAATGAATTGATATGATAACCAAGGAATAGAACTCTTGAATGAACCACCGTAAGAATTGAAAATGAAAGTAGCAAAGGCACAAATCACCGGGAAGAATTGGAAAAACGAAAGAAGATGCTTGAGGGGATTTAGATACATGAGAACAGAGAGATCATGAACTGATTAGAGGATATTTGAACGATTCACCGATAAGATTTGGATAACGATAGCTACACGCTGAGAATGAATAATTATGAGATGATGGGCTCCAGAGAATCAAACTAACAATACTCCTGAATTGCTCCGGATGGGTGAAAAAAATTCTCACAATCGAAAACAATTATGAGAGGATGGCATAACGCTAGAACCATGAATCTTCGAGAGAACGGACCAAGATTTAGAGGAAACACTTCTTCAGTCTTCAAATGCAGAGAATGACCATGAGAAACACCACCACAAATTGTTGAGACACTCCGGAATAATCAAGAATATACAGGTTGAATCAACAATGAAAAGAATTTGAAAGATCTTGGAGAAAGACATATGACTGATGATAATTCATTCTTACGTCAACTTTGAAAGAATTTGAGAAGCTCCGGGAAAAATAGAAGAGTCAGGTAAGATCCTTGGAAAATACATGTGGGTAGGGCCCACTCAAAAGAAACACCATTGAATGATTTAAAATAGAGATTGCGCCCATTGAATTAAATAGCTTAAATGAGATAACATCCTCGAAATAGCTTGAACAGATTAGGAGTGAAAACATGAATCTTCTGAGATATCTTCGGCACTTCTGACATGAATAGAGAGAGGTGAGTGATTAGGGGGTGCACCGGCATGAGAAAGCATTTGAAATGAGGAAAGTATATGATCAACACCGAAAGCTTGAATTGAATCCACCAGAGAAGAAAACGAATGAAGAATGATAAAATTGTAGAGCATCTTCATGAGAACCATTGGGTAAGAACATTGATTGAAAAGAATGAAGAGACTTCACATGAATAAAATGGATACTTGATTAAGACATCTGATTCCTTGAAGGAAAAGGGTGGGAGGGCAAGAAAAACAAAGGCAACTTGAGGACGGATGAAATGAACAACGTTAAGAAAACTGAGATTGGATCTCACAAATGGGAAAAATGATAGGATCATGTTGCAGAGAATCACACCGGTTGGAAAGAATTTCCATGGCAATCTCGATGATCACGAAGGATTAGCATCCACATAGAAATATGAGATCAGCACTTAGAAAAGGTATGGAATCACACTTGACATTGAAGCAACTCAAATACCACAAACCAAAACAAAAAACAAAGGATTGGAACAAACATATGATAGACCCCATATCGTATCATGTGTCTTTTGGAAAGATATCCTACGAGATACTCCTGAAACTTTCTGGTTATGCAATCAGGTTTTGGGGATATAGGGGAAGCATAATATCTCACCGAAACTAACAATCCCTACATCCAGTTGTATCCATCCTTCAACACATAACCAAGAAACCTTCGGAAATCGTGTACCTCTACCTTCGAAAAGCATCCGTTATACGAGTTATAGCAATACTCCCGAACTCCCGCCCCAGTACTGGGTGGCATCGAGGTTATCTCACCAACAACTGCATAAAAGAGATTTTCAATGTTGGCGAACTCGGGTATTCTAGAACGGCAATGATAAAATTTTGACGACAACACCTCAGAGCTCAACTCCTCGGGACACTGCCACAACGCCTAAATGTCAGGAGGCACCAAGAACAATGTTCTTGTCAAAAGAATATCGAAATGATTCCAAGAAACCCGTGTGATCCTAAAAAAATTCATGAAATTTGAGGAGAGGAAAGTCAAAACATCTACGCTAGGAGACCTCACCAGAGCGACGAAGGGACTGAGGAGTAAAAAGAATCCTACTCTCCAATATATATAACCCTAGACTCAGAACATTTTGTTCTAGACTCAACAACATCCGCGATTCGATCAAGCGGGGGGCTCCTAAGTCGGGGATGGCTCTGATTACCAACATGTAACACCCATGATGCGGCTATATCTCCCACGTGTCGAGGCACAACTTAGAGGCATAGCCACATGGTGGTTTTGTCGCAAGAGGGGTAATCTTCACACAATCCCATGTACTGAATAAGAAAGGGATAAAGAGTTGGCTTACAATCACCACTTCACACAAATAACAAGTTAAACATACATCATCCAAAGTACAATCAAGGTCTCACTATGGAACCAAAATAAAAGAAGACAACCCCAAATGCTAGATCCCTGATCGTCCCAACTGGGCTCCACTACTGATCATCCAGAAACAAAACATAACAACGACCAAGATCTTCGTCGAGCTCCCACTTGAGCTCGGTTGCGTCACCTGCACTGGTATCATCCGCACCTGCAACTGTTTGGAAGTATCCGTGAGTCACGAGGACTCAGCAATCTCACACCCGCGAGATCAAGACTATTTAAGCTTATGGGTAGGATAAGGTAATGAGGTGGAGCTGCAGCAAGCGCTAAGCAAATATGGTGGCAAACATACGCAAATAAGAGCGAGAAGAGAAGCAACGCAACGGTCGGAAAGCTAGAAGTGATCAAGAAGTGATGCTGAAACTACTTACGCACAACCATAACCCAAGAACCGGGTTCACTTCCCGGACTCCACCGAAAAGAGACCATCACGGCTACACACGCGGTTGATGCATTTTAATTAAGTCAAGTGTCAAGTTCTCTACAACCGGACATTAACAAAATCCCATCTGCCACATAACCGCGGGCACGACTTTCGAAAGTTTATACATTGTAGGGGTGTCCCAACTTAGCCCATCACAAGCTCTCACGATCAACGAAGGATATTCCTTCTCCCGGAACAACCCGATCAGACTCGGAATCCCGGTTACAAGACATTTCGACAATGGTAAAACTAGACCAGCAAAGCCGCCCGATGTGCTGACAATCCCGATAGGAGCTGCACATATCTCGTTCTCAGGGCACACTGGATGAGACATCCTACGAGTAAAACCAGCCCTCAAGTTTCCCCGAGGTGGCCCCGTAGTCTACTTAGTTCAGACCAACACTTAGAGAAGCACTGGCCCGGAGGGGTTAAAATAAGATGACCCTCGGGTTGGCCGACCCAAGGTAAAGGTAATAGGTTGTTAGGCAAATTTAAAACCAAGGTTGGGCCTTGATGGAGGAGTTTTGTTCAAAGCGAACTGTCAAGTGAGCCCCATAACCCCAACCACGTTAGGAACGCAAAATCAAGGAACATAACACCGATATGACGGAAACTAGGGCGGCAAGAGTGGAACAAAACACCAGGCATAAGGCCGAGCCTTCCACCCTTTACCAAGTATATAGATGCATTAATTAAAATAAGAGATATTGTGATATCCCCAACAAATCCATGTTCCAGCATGGAACAATCTTCAACTTCACCTGCAACTAGCAACGCTATAAGAAGGGCTGAGCAAAAGCGGTAACTTAGCCAAACAACGATTTGCTAGGATGGTTGAAAAAGGTTAGAGGCTATCACGGCAATATGGGAGGCATGATATAACAAGTGGTAGGTAGCGCGACATAGCAATAGAACGAACAACTAGCAAGCAAAGATAGAAGTGATTTCGAGGGTATGGTCATCTTGCCTGAGATCCCGCAAGGAAGAAGAACGAGTCCATGAAGAAGACAAAGGGACGTAGTCGAACGGATCCTCACAACGCAACGTAACCGGAACTATCAAGGAGAAGCGCTACCGGAAAGAAGCAAACAACATGGTAAATAACCATCACATAAGCATGGCATGATGTAATATCAAGTATGATGCATGTCTGGTTTAAGGAGGCTTGTCATGGCAAAGTGCACAACCAACACTACAAGTTAAGTGGAGCTCAATATGCAACGAGTTGCATATTGACGGAACACCACATTCGATTATTTACTTCACTCCCGGTTATGTACCCAAAAAAATTAAATGTTCTTAACATGGCAAGAGGTGAAACATGAGTACAACACACAGTTAGGCATTTTAAATGAGCCGGAAAATAACAAACAACAATTCCCGGTAAATCCTCAAGTGCATTAGCAATTTAATGCAACAACAATTTTAAACATTCTTGATGTTGTTATCATGATGCGGATGACATGATGCAATGCAAAATATGCAATGATGAATGCAACAAGCAAAACAAAACACACGACGAAACTCGGAATACATGGAAGGCATCTGGAGCGCCGGTCTTGGGGCTTTACAAAGACTTCTCCAACAAACCAGCTTCCCTGTGCCGTGTTCCCCAACCCGGCCGCGGGTCAGCTCCTATCCCGTCATGGCCGTACGATGGGACGAGTCTTCATTAAGAGATGGGCAAGGCAACAGTGCCCCTCCCATGCCTTTGGTCAGCCGGGGCGTGGCAACAGTGCCCCACCTACCCGCTGACCAGGGTTGGCGTGGTTACAGTGCACCCGTCGACACTGCTGACGCCAGTAGGCAGCAACCTGATGGAGCGCCACTGTAGCAGGCTCGACCCGGCCACTCCCTGACGATCGACAAGACGGCCAAAAGTGCCCCTAGGCTCATGGGCCCCGCGCCCGGAGAACCCGGCGAGCCCTGACACCCGGCGGGTCCCAGCACCGGCTTCCCGGACGATGACAACCCGGCCCCATGGCCTTGTAACATTACCATTGTACCCCTGGGGGTTGCACAATAACCCCCCCCCAGAAGCCCTCATGCATGGGGGAATCGACTCACTCACACACACTCAAGCAAGCAACATCAGGACGGCTAGACTAGCCACACACCGGGAGAGGGCAGCCTAAGCCTTGGCCTGCCTCCTTATTCCTCCCTGATACAGCTCTAGGAGCAACTTTGTATTGTTATATATAAACTACACTCAGCAGGACTAGGGGTGTTATCTCTCCGGAGAGCCCCGAACCTGGGTATGTCTCGCGTTCCATGCTCGGTCATGCCGACCTCGCCTCTGGAGCCCACCAGTGCCCTCGAGCCTCCTCCTCTCTTTATCCATCCCTTGGCATCCGCCATGCGCTCACCACGATAGTTGGCGCCCACCGTGGGGCAGCTCGAGGTCCTGGCTAGAAGTATGCTCCAGACGGGGCTCCTCTCCGACTCTGACGAGCCCGACATGCTGGCGGATGACGTCATCGACGCGCTCACCGCCTCCTTCCCCGCGCTGCGCATCTCCGATGCACGATGAGTGCCCCAGTGAAGTACTTGACTTCTCTGACTCCCTCCTTTCCCTCGGCGTCAGCGCTCTTGCCGGAGGAATGGACCTCTGCGTGGAGATTTTCGTCACCGACACCGGTGCCTCTTCCTCGTCCAGTGCGGCGAGGAAGTTCGCCGAAGCCAGGACCGCAGCGGATCGGGCCGGCTCGCCCACCCCCTGCGTGCCACGATGCAGAGCCTTGGCATCCCCATCGCTACCGACGTCGCTGCCTCCAACATCGCCGAGGCTCGGACTCAGCTCGAGGAGGACCGCCAGCACTTGCTGGACCTAACCGAGACGCTCGCCGCCATGCAACGTCACCTGGACTCCGCTCAGCTGGAGCGCAACGCCGCCTATGGCTTCACACCTCCTGCGGCCGAGCCAAGCCGGGTCGCCGACGTGCGAGCCCGGGGTGGCGTGATCGGCCATGCCTTCGGCACCATCCTGCCCGTCTACGAGACTCCCGTGAAGAACATGCACGCCACCAAGGTGTCCGCGGTCGTCATAGATTAGCTCGCGGGCGAGGAGCTGAAGGAGCGCCTCAAGCAGGTGAATGACCTCCTCACGGGGCCAACGCGCAGCAGGACCGCCTCAACCAACTCACCAACCCGGTGGGATCCGGCTCCCTCCGTGCCAATGGACCCGGCGATCGTCAGAACACGGCGTCTTCACCACCCGGCGAGGCGCACTCCGGCTGCACCCGGACCCAACGCAACCCCGCCCCGACGGCTGCCAGCGGCTTGGGCGACAAGCCGGCCCTGGAAGATCGACGCCAGTTTGATCCTCCCCTTCAAGCCAGCCGACATCCGGCTTTGGTCGACCCAGCCGCCCGTGGCACGGTCGCCAGCCGGCTCGGCCCCCGCGCCATCGACGACACCGATGCCCGCCACAGCCTCGACCGACTCGCCCTCTCCCAGGAGCTGGAGGAGAGCGGCCCTGTCGGGCTGGCGTGCTTTTGTCCACGCATCTGGGATGAGCCCTTTACTAAAGGGTTCACGCTTTCCCGTGACACCCCCAAGTACAATGGCACCGTGAAACCGGAGGACTGGCTCACCAACTACACCATCGTCCATAGGCATCGCCAGTGGCAACCACCGACTCGATGTACGTTATGCGCCACTCATGCTCCAGGGCTTGGCCCGCACATGGTTGAACAGCCTGCTGGTGGGCAGCATCAACAGTGGGTCGATTTCGAGCAAGCCTTCGTACGCAACTTCATCGGGACCTACCAGCGACCTGGCCGCCCCAGCCAGCTTGCCATGTGCATGCAGGGGCCAACGGAAACCGGCCACGAGTACCTCGCATGCTGGACCGAGCTCCAGGACAGCTGCGAGGGCGTCCATGAAGTCCAAGCTATCCAATACTTCGTCAACGGGTGCCGAGATGGCACCCTCCTCAAGCACAAGCTCTTGCGTTCCGAGTCAGCCACCATGGCCGCGCTCATGGTGACGGCGGACAAGTACGCCAACACCGACTACGCCACGAAGATCCAGGTGGCGCTGGATGAAGCCGACAAGGTGAAGCCGGTTCCCCCTCCAAAGCCAGCCGGTGAAGGAAGTCGGCAGCAGCACAACTAGCAGAACAACAACCGCAAGGCCGACCAGCCAGCCCAGCACTATGACAACCGGCTCGTCGCGGTCGCCGAGCAGGCACCGCGGCAGACCGACAAGACGGTGTGGCAGCCTGCCATGAGTTTCGAGGAGATGCTCGACACTCCCTGCAAGCATCACAGCGGCGCGAGGTCGTCCACGCACACACTTCAGCAGTGCACCATCACCAAGCGCATCATGAGGGGTGACATCCTGCCTCCTCTGACCCGGCTCCGGGAGTAGGGCAGCTGCCTCCTCCTCCTCCACTGCCCCCGACTGGCGGCGGGATGCGCGATGATGTCTACCCGGCCCAAAATGCGACCTATGTCGTCTTCACCAGCCTCGGTGACAACAAGCATAGCGAGCGCCTGCTCCGGCAGGAGGTGAACACTATCATCCTGGCCAAGCCGGAGTACATGCACTGGTCGGAGCGCCCGGTCACGTGGACCCGGGAGGACCACCCGACTGTCATGCCAAACCCGGGTGGCTACGCCCTCGTCCTCAACCCTACCATTGCCGCACCCCGGCACACGTGCAAGTTCTCCTGGGTTCTCATCAACGGCGACAACAGCATCAACATCCTCTACCGTGACACCATGACTAAGCTCGGCCTCGAGGTCAAGGACCTGGAGCCGACCGGGACGATCTTCCACGGCATTGTTCCCAGCCTCTCCTGCTCTCCGATCGGCCATGTCCGGCTCGACGTCCTATTCAGCGATAGTGACCACTTCCAACGCGAGCCGCTTTGGTTCGAGGTGGTGGACCTGTCCAGCGCATACCATGCGTTGCTGGGCCGACCCGCGCTCGCCAAGTTCATGGCGGTTCCCCACTATGCTTACTGAAGATGAAGCTGCCGGGTCCGAAGGGCCTCATCACCATCACCAGCGACTACCACAACTCCCTGGAGTGCGCCTGAGACGGCTCCAAGCTGGCCGAGTCGCTAGTCATAGCCGATGAGTGGCGCCAGCTCGACCGGATCGTCGCCCTGGCCAACGAGATGCCGGCCGTGCCGATCCCAGCCGAGGAGCCGGCCGATGAAGCCTCGTTCAAGCCCTCCAAGGAGACCAAGAAAGTGTAGTTGAACCCGAAAGACCCCAGTTGCAGCAAGTACGCTGTCGTAGGCACCCGCCACGACAGCAAATAGGAAGGTGAGCTCGTCGACTTCCTCCGTGAGAATCAGGATATTTTTGCATGGACCCCAAAGGACATGCCGGGTATCCTGAGGAAGTACGCCGAGCATAAACTCCACGTCCACAAGGACGCCAAACCTGTCCGCCAACCCTGTGACGTTTCTCTGAGGAGAAGAGAAGAACCATCGGTAAAGAGGTCGCCAAGCTTTTGGCGACCGGCTTCATCATGGAAGTATTTCACCCCGAGTGGCTGGCCAACCCGGTCCTCGTCCTAAAGAAGAACAACACCTCGCCCATGTGTATCGACTACACCAGCCTGAACAAAGCCTGTCCTAAGGATCCATTCGCCCTCCCGTGGATCAATCAAGTCATCGACTCCATCGCCGACTATGAGCTCCTGTCCTTCCTGGATGCTTACTTCGGCTATCATCAGATAAAGCTGGACCCGGCCGATGCCCTGGAGACGTCCTTCATCACGCCCTTTGGGGCGTATTGTTACATCACCATGTCATTTGGACTGAAGAACGCTGGCGCCACTTTCCAGCGCTGCATGCAGAAATGCTTGCTGCTGCAACTCGGCCGCAACATCCACGTTTACGTGGACGACATCATGGTGAAGACCAAGCAGCACCTCATGCTCCTCGACGACCTGAAGGAAACATTCACCAACCTGCACGAATACCAAGTCAAGCTCAACCCGGAGAAGTGTGTTTTCGGTGTCCCGGCCAGAAAGCTACTCGGCTTCCTCATCTCAGAGCGCGGCATTGAGGCAAACCCGGAGAAGATCAAGGCCATCGAGCACATGCGCAAGCCGGCTCGGCCACGCGATGTCTAGAAGTTCATCGGCTGTTTGGCCTCGGTCAGCCAGTTTCTCAGCCGGCTGGGCAAGAGGGCCTTGCCCCTGTATCAGCTAATGAAGAAGACGACGTCGTTCAAATGGAATGACCAGGCGGACAAGGATTTCAGGGACCTCAAGCGCATCCTCTCCACCGCACCCATCCTGGCCGTGTCGGCCATGAAGGAGTCGTTGTTGCTCTACATTGCCCCAACCTCGCGGTTGGTCAGCACGGTGATGGTGGTCGAGCGACCAGAGAAGGGCAGGATCCAAGCCGTCCAGGGCCCAGTCTACTACCTGAGCGAGGTGCTCTCCGCCTCCAAGCAGAACTAGCCGCACTACCAGAAGATGTGTTATGGCGTGTACTTCACCGCCAAGAAGTTGAAGTGGTACTTCCAAGAGCACGTTGTTATCGTGGTTAGCACGGCCCCCTTGGGCGAGATCATCGGGTGCCGAGACGCCTCTGGCCGGGTCGCCAAGTGGGCGCTCGAGCTAGCCAGCCACACCATCCTCTACGAGCCCCGCACGACGATCAAGTCCCAAGCCCTGGCCGACTTCCTCGTCAACTGGACCGAGACCCAGTACATGCCTCCGCCTTCGGACCCGACACACTAACGCATGCACTTCGACGGCTCCGAGATGCATCTCGGCCTGGGGGCCGGGATCGAGCTATCCTCCCCGAAGGGCGACCGGCTTCGGTACGCGCTCCAAATCCACTTCGTCGCCTCCAACAACGTTGCTGAGTATGAAGCCCTTGTGCATGGCCTCTGGCTTGCCAAGGAACTCGGCATCCGACGCATCTTGTGCTACGGCGACTCGGATTTGGCGGTGCAGCAGTGCTCCGGCGAGTGGGACGCCCACGACCCCAACATGGCAAGCTAACGCTTCCTTGTTCAGAAGCTGTCCGGATTCTTCATGGGCTGTGAATTCCTCCGTGTCCCGTGTGCGGAAAATGAGGCCGCCGACATGCTCGCCAAGATCGCCTCGTCCCGACAGTCCATCTTGTCCGGCGTCTCCCTCGAGCACCTGCAAAAGCCGTCTGTCAAGCCGTCTCCGGACTTCGAGTCCATCTACGTTCCGGACACCCCGGTCGTGCCTCAACCCGGCCTGTGGCCTACCGAATCCGGCCCGGGGGCCTCCGAAACCCAGCTCAAAGCCTGCGGCCACCGACCCGGCTGCCGACGTCCTTGACCCGGCCGCCGTCGTCCCCAACCCGGGGGCTGCTGACCCCGGCTCGGGGGCCACCGCCCCAGAACCCGCCATGGTGGTCGTCTTCACCGTAGTAACTGCTTCATCATGGGCCCTGTCCATCTCAGAATTTCTTAAGAACGGGGTTCTTCCCATGGATGAAACCGAGGCCCGACAAGTCCAGCACCGGGCATCTACCTACAACATCATCAACAACGAGCTCATCAAGTGCAGCCCCACCGGCGTGTTTCACGCTGCGTCGAGCAGGACCGGGGCATTGAGATCCTCTTCGACATACATTAGGGCGAGTGTGGGCACCATGCCGCCTCGTGGTCCCTGGTGGCCAAGGCTTTCCGCCCTAGTTTCTACTGGCCCACGGCCCTCCAAGACGCCGAGTCGCTCGTCCTCAAGTGCGAGGGATGCCAGCGCTTCAGCAAGCGCAGCCACCAGCCGGCCTCAGCACTCCGGACCATCCCAATCGCCTGGCCTTTCGCGGTCTGGGGACTCGTGTCAGGACCCCGATTCTAAGTCACACCGATCTAACATGTAACACATCATATCACTTTGTGGCCTCACGCATGGTATTCCCACGGGTGCCACCTTACCTGGCCCGGGACCGTTTGCGCCTTTTGGCTCACGTATATGATAGTGTCGCTAGTATCCATATGACAGAGAACCCGGGCCGACATGAGTAGTCGTGAACCCAAAGTGGCACTAACTTACGGGGACAGGCATACATGAACCTGCATCGAACGTGTCGGTCATCAGCGTGTGAATCTGGGCTGTAGCAACTAGGCTAACAGGACTCCGGGAACCCGGGCTGTAGTAGGATAGCAGGACTCCGGAAGACACCGCGTGACATTTCCCCGAAGGGACAGACACAAGGACGAAGTGGATCACATGCCGGCCAGTCTAAGTGTTCCAGAGCAGTAGTAACTGGGCTAGTAGGACTCCGGTAAACCGGGCTGTAGCAGACTACCATGGCTCAGTGGAAGCACTAGACTACATTTCCCCATAAGAGAGGCTACCAAGGATAAACAACTAGGTTGTCGGATCCCACACATACCAAGCATTTCAATCATACACACAATATGCATGATATGTGTAAATACAACATGGCATCACAACAAAACTCTACAACTCAAAGTATTTATCATTAGGCTCCGAGGAGCCAAGTATTACAAACATGGGTCTCATGACCCAACATACAGAGCATACAAGCAACAAGCACAAGCGGAAGCTTAACTTGTCTGAGTACAGACAACTACAAATGAAAAAGGCTGAGAAGCCTGACTATCTACAAGACCCTCCCAAGGGTACAAGATCGTAGATGGGGTAACAAGCTAAACGTCCAAGTCCACGCGGAACTACTAGTGAGACCGAAGTCTCTCTGCAAAAACATAAATTAAGCAAATGTGAGTACAAATGTACCCAGCAAGACTTACATCAGAACTAACTACATATGCATTGGTATCAACAAAGGGGCGGTGGAGTTAAACTATAGCAAGCTAGCTTTGACTCGGTGGCTATCCTAAACTACGACTACAAGTAACTCTTTTGAGGTGGCGCACACGAGTCCACATATTCACCAAATCAATACACCACTATGGATCCGCTCCCGTCTCCCTACAAGAACGCCATCCATACCACTCACGCTTATCTTGCGCATTTTAGAGTATCCACTTTCACTTGTCTATGAACTATACAGGCAACCCGGAAGTCCTTTACTGCGGACACGGCTATTCGAATAGATCATGTTAACCATGCAGGGGTGTACTTCTTCACACACGCTCTCGCCACTTACCACCATGTACACGTCGTGTATCTCGGCAACCTTCAAGCGGAAGTCTGGCGAGGGAGTCGGCCACGACCTGACTAACCACGCAAGTCTCTAGTCCACGTTTATCGCCTATTTGGATTCCATCCGCAAGGAGATCCGACCGGGGTGTCGCTCACCACCCCAAACGATGTGTGCAGGGTTCCCAAGCCCACCTCGTCGCCTGGATCTACGCTTGGTACACTGTGCCACGGTGCCTAGTCTGTCCCAAGCCCACCTGTACCGGGTGCCACTTGGTAGACTACTAACACAACCTACAAACACCAGAAACTAGTTGCAACTCCTGGACAGAGATCGAGGCAGTTAATAAGCCGAGAGGGGTCGAGTTACCGGAACCCAATGTGTGGTAGTAACTATTCATGGATCACAAACACAGAACTCAGTTCCTGAGGACGGTTTCAGTGAGACAACCCACCATGTACTCCTATATGGACTCTCACCGCTACCTTTACCAAATCGTGTTCACACACTTAGCTCTCAATAGTAGGACATGTTCACACCTTTCCAATTCATCCTCGATGAATCAGACCTGACACAACTCTAAGCAATAGCAGGCATGACAAACAAGCATGAATGAGTAGGCACATCAGGGCTCAAACAACTCCTACTCATGCTAGTGGGTTTCATATATTTACTGTGGCAATGACAGGTCATGCAGAGGAAAGGGGTTCAACTACCGCATCAAATAATAGTTGAAACATTGTTATCCTAATGCAGTAAAAGAGAGCAGGAGCGAGAGAGTGGGATTGTATCAGAATGAACAAGGGTTTTTTTGCTTGCCTGGCACTTCTGAAGACAGTATAGCTCTTCATCGGTGTGTCGTCGAACTCATCGTTGGAACACGTCTATCGAGAGAGAACAACCACTGGCAATAGAGAAGGAACACAATCAATGCAATGCACAATATGATGCATGATCATGACATATCAATATGCCGTGATTTGAGCTAATGCAACTAGCAACAGGTTAAATGGAGTTGGTTTGGATCCAAGATTCAAATTCAAACTCCATATGTGGATATTCAAATGCCATTTATATGATTGGTCCTAAACAGCAGATATAAGTTGTTCTAACATGCATGAAAAAGGTACATATGGGTAGACTGGATTTTTCTGATAATTTTTCATATATAATTTATTTCATTCTAAGCTACGGTTAAATTTCTGTGATTTTTAGAAGTTTAGATTATTTTCTGAAATTCATAAATCATTTCTGATTTATTTTAAATCCCAGAAAACCTTTGCTGCGTCAGCACTAAGTCACGGTGATGTCAGCATTGACCAAAGTCAAATCTAACTGGTGGGCTCTACCTGTCATTGTCTCAGGGGGGTTAACAGTGGTTATTTAACTTTAATTGTGCCACTAACAGTGTGGGTCCCACATGTCATCCACACGAGGTTGATTAACTGATTAGCACCTAATATAATCCTGCCACGTCAGCATCACCGAATTAAGCGTCGGCGACCATAACTCACGGCGGGGGCTCGCCGGAGTTGCTCGGGCTCGCGCTACAGGCGGCGGTTTGCGATGCGGTTGGTCTCTACGTCGAGCTGAAGCTTGCGTGCATCTAATGAAGCAGGTAGGCAGAGCTACGGTGGTCTGTGGTGATGGCAGCAGCGAGCTAAGCGGCGGCCGAAGTGCAGAGATGCGCGGGCGCTGCGTTGCGGGCGGCTAGCGAGTGAAGAGAGGGTTGTGATGGGTTCCTGGGCACTCCAGGGGCACGCTAGGCAGCGCGGGGCGTCTAGAGGAGCTCGGCGGTAGTGCGCCCATCTGCCATGGTGGACGGTGGTGCGGGAGCTCGGTGAGCAGCAGCTACGGGACGACCTAGAGGAAGGGGACAAGGGGGTAAAAGGAGAGGAGCTCACGGCGAGGTGAAAGGTGTAGACGGCGGGGTCGGGGACGACCCGGGTGGCACGAATTGGCACCGGCGATCTCGGTGGCCCGAGGTAGAAGATGACGACGTCGAGAGCGTGGTGGTGCTTCCCAGCTCACGTGGCTCGGTGGGGTAGACGGGGACAGCGTGGCGGAGTTCTCGAGCATGTTGGATGGGCGAGGGAGGGCCGATGGTCGTGGCAACAGCGAGCGGCAGCGACGGGCATGCTCGGCCAGGGGGGAAGCAGAGGAGCGAGGGGAAGGGAGGTCCTGAGAGCGACAGAGAAGTGAGAGGGGGGTCGGGGAGGTGGTGCAGCACTCGTGGAGGCGTCCAGGCCCTCGGCGGCAAGCAGGAGCTGGCGAGGCGCATGCCTGCGGGCGGCGGCCACACGCGATCTCCTCCTGGCGGGAGGTAAGTGATGATTGGCACATGGGCCTGGTGGGCTGGCTTCTCTCCAGGGCCAGGTAAGTTACAGGTACTCTCTCTTTTCTAATTCTGTTTTGTTTTCTATTTTGTTCTGTTTGTTTTGATTTAGTTTAGGCACTAAATCATTTTAATAAATTCTGAAAATTATTGTGGATGTTAGATGAACTATTCCGGAGCTCCACAAATAACTTCAGAATATTTGGACCATTTAAAACATATATAGCATTTAAATGGCTCCAACTCAAATACTTTTGTGTTAATTCAAGAATCCAAAATGAACTAAAAATATATTCACCATTTTTGGCAGAGGTTTCCACCTTAACCAGAAATCATGAACTTTTCTTAGAACAGTTTGGGTTCATTGAAAAAGATTTTATTTGAACCTATTTGAATTGCATTTGTGCTAGGGTTTATCAATCCCCAATTCAAATTTCTTGAATTTAAACATGATGACATGGATGCTTTCATGCAATTAGATACAAGCAAATCTAGGGCTATGACAACTCGACATGGTGGGGCCCTTCAAGACCGCTCGAGGCGACATGACGCATTTGCTGGTGGCGGTGGACAAATTCACCAAATGGATCGAAGCGCGGCCAATCAAAAAGCTGGACGGACCGATACCCGTACGTTTTGTCAAAGACATCACGGTACGTTATGGCATGTCGAACAACATCATCATGGACAAAGGCTCCAACTTTGCCAAAGGCGCACTAACGCAATATTGTTCCGTCTCCGGCATCCGCCTCGACCTGGCGTCCGTTGCACACCCGCGGTCCAACGGCCAGGTCGAGCGGGCCAACGGCCTCATCCTATCCGGCATCAAGCCGCGGCTCGTCGAGCCGCTCGTCCGCTCACCCGGCAGATGGCTCGACGAGTTATCGACCGTCCCATGGAGCCTCCGCACCACGCCAAACCGGTTGATACGTCCATTTTGCATCATGCTTTTATATCGATATTTATTGCATTATGGGCTGTTATTACACATTATGTCACAATACTTATGCATATTCTATCTTATTTTACAAGGTTTACATGAAGATGGGGGATGCCGGCAGCTGGAATTCTAGGCTGGAAAAGAAGCAAATATTAGAGACCTATTTTGCACATCTCCAAAAGTCCTGAAACTTCACGGAAGCACGTTTCAGAATATATAAAAAATATTGGGCGAAAGAAGTACCTGAGGGGGGCCACCCACCGTCCACGAGGGTGGGGGGCGCGCCCCCCTGCCTTGTGGGCCCCCTAGTGGCCCTTCGATGCCCATCTTCTGCTATATGAGGTCTTTCATCCGAGAAAAAAATCATAAGCAAGCTCATGGGACGAAACTCCGCCGCCACGAGGCGGAACCTTGGTGAAACCAATCTAGGGCTCCGGCAGAGATGTTCTGCCGAGGAAACTTCCCTCCGGGAGGGGGAAATCATCACCATCGTCATCACCAACGATCCTCTCATCAGGAGGGGGTTAATCTCCATCAACATCTTCACCAGCACCATCTCATCTCAAACCCTAGTTCATCTCTTGTATCCAATCTTTGTATCCAAACCTCAGATTGGTACATGTGGGTTGCTAGTAGTGTTGATTACTCCTTGTAGTTGATGCTAGTTGGTGTACTTGGTGGAAGATCATATGTTCAGATCCATTATGCATATTAATACCCCTCTTATTATGAACATGAATATGCTTTGTGACTAGTTACGTTTGTTCCTGAGGACATGGGAGAAGTCTTGCTATAAGTAGTCATGTGAATTTGGTATTCGTTCGATATTTTGATGAGATGTATGTTGTCATCCCTCTAGTGGTGTCTTGTGAACGTCGACTACATGACACTTTCACCATTGTTTGGGCCTAGAGGGAGGCATTGAGAAGTAATAAGTAGATGATGGGTTGCTAGAGTGACAGAATCTTAAACCCTAGTTTATGCGTTGCTTCGTAAGGGGCTGATTTGGATCCATATGTTTCATGCTATGGTTAGGTTTACCTTAATACTTCTGTTGTAGTTGTGGATGCTTGCACTAGGGGTTAATCATAAGTGGGATGCTTGTACAAGTAAGGACAATACCCAAGCACCGGTCCACCCACATATCAAATTATCAAAGTACCGAACGCGAATCATATGAACGTGATGAAAACTAGCTTGACGATAATTCCCATGTGTCCTCGGGAGCACTTTCCTTTATATAAGAGTATGTCCAGGCTTGTCCTTTGCTATAAAAAGGATTGGGCCATCTTGATGCACCTTATTTACTTTTATTACTTGCTACTCGTTACAAATTACCTTATCACGAAACTATCTGTTACCGATAATTTCAGTGCTTGCAGAGAATACCTTACTGAAAACTGCTTATCATTTCCTTCTGCTCCTCGTTGGGTTCGACACTCTTACTTATCGAAAAGGCTACGATAGATCCCCTACACTTGTGGGTCATCACCGGTCGACCGGGTTCACCCCGTTCTTCCTCGTCTATGGAGCCGAAGCCATCATCCTGGCCGACGTCAAGTTCGACTCACCACGCGTCGTGATGTACACTGAAGCCGAAGCCAAAGAAGCCCGCGAGGACGGTATCGACCTACTCGAAAAAGCACGCCTCTTGGCACTCAGCCGGTCAGCCATCTACCAGCAAGGACTAAGGCACTACCACAGCAAGAAGATCAAGCCCCTTGCATTCCGGGAGGGAGACCTCGTCCTCCGACTTGTCCAGCAGCAAGCCGGCCAACACAAGCTATCCTCCCCATGGGAGGGCCCCTTCATTGTCAGCAAGGCCTTGTGTGACCGCAACGCCTACTACCTCATCGACGCCCGCAAGTCAAACAAGTGCAAGAGAGACACTGCCGGCGAAGAGACAACCTGGCTGTGGAACGCAGAATTCCTCCACCCATTTTACCGTTAGTTTTGTGCACGTATATATCGCTGCCTTTTGTAATCATATGAAAACTATGGAGTCCTCGAACGATGCTCGGGGGCTTCCCTTTCCGACCAAGCTATTGTGTCTCCCGTATTTATGCATTTTTCTCTTAAACCAACCCCACCACCGGTTCGACTCGACCCGACCCGAGGGCTCGAGGGCTGACCGTCTTGGACACCACCCGCCTCCTTCCTTAGCAATTCCTAGCGTGTTGAGATCGTCGCGGTCCCTCACTTTGCCCTAAGCCATAGAACCGGCTTTGGCTGTCGCCTGGCAAGCATAACGGGCCAAAGCACCAACACGCCATGAATCCTAAGTCAAAGGACCGCCGGATTTCCCACCTGGCCCCGACACTTCAAGTTGTCGCATGACCGGCTTCTCGCCAACCGGCCCCGCCGGATTGCCGCCAGTCGACCCAGTGGGTGTTTCGCTCGCGCTCAGCGTTTCAAGAAGCCTAAGTACCGCATGCTCCTCTCAAAGGATGAACTCCGTGTTACGGACCGGAGCCTCGGCCGTCAGACTCGCGGGGAGGGAGGCCCAAGAGGGGAAGGTCGCAAGAACACGGCTCAAGAAATGGAAGGCAAAAGTGCAAGCATCCGCGAAATATATACACCACAAATTTAAAACACGGGCCCAAGGCCAGAGTTCATTACACCCGAACACCCCCGGTGGGTGGGTGGACCCGCTACCTAACAGAAATTTTTACTAAGATTAGCAGGGCAACCTCAGACATCTCCAGCACCGGGTCGCGCAGCTGCCGGCTCCTCCTCGGCGGCCTTCAGGTTCGCCGAAATGCCGGCGTCCTCCTCTCCGGCATCATTATCGCCGTAGACGCCCGTCTCCTCGAAGCTGCCCTCTGGGTCGTACAGAAGCAGGCCGTGGTCATCAGCAGGCATGACTCTTCCGTCTTCCGTCCGCTCCGGCTGGAACTCGTCGTGAATGGCAAACCCGGCAATGTAGCTGCCCCGGGCCATGATCCGTTCGGCCTCCGCCCGCAGCTTGTCGGCGTTCTGGGAACGGGGGTCCCCAGACTTGCCTGCCTACGGCCTGCGGCGTGGCTTAAAAGGGGCCCCAACACGGCCCATCTTCATCAACACAGACCCAAGACCCTCGCGAGGGGTCAAGCCTCGCGGGGCGGACGACGTGGAGCTTCCTCGGGCACGGCCTCACCAGGCTGGCTCACGAGGAGGCGGAGAGATCAAGGCGGGGTACCTCATGAGGAGCCCGTGACACAAGCCATGACGACCAAGGGTGCCAGGCGGGTGCCAGCCCGCGCAGTGTCCTTGTTTCCTCTTCGGTGCAAAGGGGGCAAGTGCAGCCGCGAAGTACCGAGGCATCAGGCAAAGGTTGCCATTTCGGTGCAACAAGACCAAGACCAGAAGGACTGCAAGACGGAGGTCATCGTGGAGCCCAAGATGGCGTCACCACCAGAGCTTTGTGCAGGCGAAGACTACTTTTGTCAGGGTAGCTAGTACTAGCTGTCCCCCTTTAAATTAGCCCGCCATTGTTGGCTCCCTTCCCGCTCGATATTTGGGAAGAGGACCAGGGCCTCTATAAATAGGACCAGCCACCCATAGAGGAAGGGGGTTTTTCGGAGAGAGATTTTTAGAGAGAAACAATCAGAGAGAGAGAGAGAAGGGTGGCTGAACTCCTCCCAGCAGTTCATCGCCCCAGCCAAGAACAGACCCTCGCGAGGCTGTTCTTCCTTGTATCATTCATCATCATCAGCCCAAGAGGCAATCCACCACGCCACACACTGGAGTAGGGTATTACACCACAACGGTGGCCCGAACCAGTATAAACCCTGTGTCTCTTGTGTTGTTCTTTCCATAGCTTAGATCTTAGCGAGGCGGAGGGGTGCAGGTAGGTAGGAAGCGAAATCTCCGCGTGCACCCCAGTGTTCGAACCTCAAGGGTCTGCCGGAACCCGAAATCCGACATTTGGCGCGCCAGGTAGGGGTGCGCCGGAATTCATCTTCCACCACCCCATTCTCCTCCGACCATCGCACCCATGTCTGACGCTCGTCGGGCCGCGCCGAGCGTCGGGCCGCTCTCGCTTCCCGCGTCACCCAGACGGCTCCTGTCGGCGGGCGTCCTCACCATTCCCCGTCACCTGCCGTCAACGCTGCCACCAGCCCGGCGGGGGACGAGCAGCAAGCATCGTCTCAGCATCCGTCCGTGCGGCAAGACGGCCGCACCGCAACTCCCTTGCTCCCCCCAGCTGGTTCTTCGTCCCGCGCGCTCCGCGCACCCATGGAGGCTCAAGCTGCGCTCATCACGGAAAACGAGCTCCTGCGCTACCATCCCGTCGACGACGTCTACGAAGAATGGCTCGACCGCGTCGCCGAGCTCGTCCGTGCCGCAGGGGGCTCTCCTGCGCCGTCCGTTCCGCTGCACCGCACCCCGCCCCGCGCGGGCAATGAAGCTCCGGCGGCGCCCCGGCCGCCTCCTCCTCAAGAAGGCGCCATGGCTCCAAGGCGCGTGGCCCCTGGGCGGAACCCGCTCCGTCAGGTGCCAGCGCAGCAAGAGCAGAGCTGCCAGGAAGTCCCTCGCCCGCAAGAAGCTGCCCGGGCGCTCCCTGCTCCAGCACGCCGCGACCATGCTCCTGCTCCCGCACGTCAAGACCCAGCTGCAGCGCGTGGGGACATGCAAGACCAAGCTCTCCGTCACCCAAGGCCTCCCGTGGCCACAGCAGGCTGTTGTGCCTTCACCATCGAGCTACGCAGTGTCGCATGGCTCGGCAAGTTCAAGCCAGACCTGCCTCCTCGCTACGACGGCACGGCTGACCCAACGGAGACGAGAAGGTCATGGAGAACTGGTTTCCCATGGCGCTCAAGGATGGGGCCCTCACCTGGCTCCTGAACCTGGCTCCAGGCACGATCTCCTCCTGGGACGAGATGCGCACCCGCTTCATCGCCAACTTCCAAGGTACTCGCGACCGGCCACCCGCCGTGAGTGACATGCGCCGCATCAAGCAACAACCCGGGGAGACCCTGCAGAAGTACATCCAGCGCTTCAACAACGCACGCCTCAAGATTCCCAGGGTGACTGAGGAGGCCATTATCTCGGCCTTCTCCGACGGCGTGCGCGATGTCAAGATGAAGGAGGAGCTGGCGATGCATGAAGATCTGTGCACTTCTTTGGAGCTGTTCAACTTGGCAACCAAGTGCGCCAGGGCTGAGGAAGGGCGTCTCTCCCTCCTCGAGCTACCTGCCGCGGACCCAGATGAGAAGAAGCCCAAGGCCAAGGATGTGAAGCGCAAGGGGGCTGCCGTGCTCGCGGCAGAACCAGACACCAAGCGGGGCAGAGATCAGCCCGAACCTTCCAAGGGCAGCCGGTACTGTGTGTACCACGACCTCCACACCCACAACACCAACGAATGTTAAGAGCTCCAAGCCGTGCGAGAAGGAAGGATCGGCCGTCGCCCCGACCACGGTGACCGGGGCTACGGTCGAGGAGGAGGAAGGAATGCAGGACGTTGGGAAGACCGTGGCCCGTGCCAAGGGTGGCGCGATCAACCTCGCGAGGATCGCTGGCAAGACCCGCCTCGCGAGGGAGACTGGAGGGGTCAGTCTCGCGAGGATCGCCCGCAAGGCAACGCAGGCCTCCCTCCGCTGTCGCCGCAACCAAGGAGAAACAAGGACCTCCATCGGGATGAGGGGGCTGGGGGCTTCCAGGAGCCGCGCGTGATCGCCTGCATCCTGGGCGGGGCTCAAGCCCCAGCCTCTCAACGCATCTTCAAGCAGTTCGCCCGCGAAGTGAATGCAGTCCTCCCCAGGCTCGAAGCCACGCGCCCTCTCAGATGGTCGGCGTGCGCCATCATGTTCAAGTCAGCAGATCAGCTCAAGTGTGCGGCTACAGCCGGAGTCCTCCTGATGCTCTGTTCCCCAATCATCAGCAACGTGGTGGTCACCAGGACCCTCATTGATGGCGGGGCAGGGCTCAATATTCTGTCCGTGGAAACATTTAACAATCTCCAAGTGCCCTACAGCCAGCTTCAGCCAACCAAGCCTTTCTACGGAATCACCGACGGCTCCACGGTCCCGATTGGGCAGGTCCGCCTCCCTGTCACCTTCGGGGCACGCGACAACTACCGCACTGAGCTCATCGACTTCGATGTCGCTCACATTCGTCTGCCGTACAACACCATCCTCAGGTACCCAGCGCTGGCCAAGTTCATGGCCGTAACTCACCACGGCTACAACGTCCTCAAGATGCCAGGAAGTGGCGGAGTCATCACGGTGCCCTATGAAGAGAAGGATGCGGTGTGTTCCCTGGAACGAGCCTTTCAGGCCACGTCACTGGAAGACCCGGATCGCGGAAGCAGGAGGCTTCCCGAGACCGCCCCCAAGAAGAAGAAGACATCGTCCGGCCCAGCTCCTCAGGAGGTAGGCCCCTCTGGGCCCGTGCCTGCCCAGGGGGAACCTCCTTCCATTGCATAGGAAAGCGCGCCCGGCGCCCTCCTCAGGCAGGGCTCGGGGGCTCTCCCCTGGAGGGCCACCGACCTGGCTAGGGTCACGAGGGAGGCGCTTGGGCACTGCGTGGAGGCGTGTTTCGAAGCACGTTTCCCTCAAGAAGGAGTAAGGCAAGGAGAGCCAGACCCTCAGGAGTTCGTCAGCAAGGCCATTCAGGAGCTATAGGAGTCAAGAGTCATGAAAGGCGGCCGCCGTCTACCAGCAGTGGCTCCCCATCCAGGCGAGGATGGCGGGCTACACATCTGCATCGACATACCAGGGCTCAACCGAGTCGCCTCTCTGGCCCTCGCGAGAGGGGCGCTGCGGAGGTCCACCCCACAGCTATGTTCGCATGCCTTACGGCTTGCCAAACGCGGCTGCCACGTACCAGCGCCTCATGAGGGGCGTCATGGAGGCACAAGAGGCCAGGCATTCCGCAGACCTGGCGGAGATGGAGATGGTCCGCGAGGAGCCGCCAGCGCCTTCGGAGCCTCCCGAGGCCCCCGGGCCTGGGGGCTCGTGAGGATTGGCTTCCGCAGCCCACCGAGTCTGCTACACCAACACCCCTTCATCCTCAACGTCATCAGGTGACATCTTTCAAGTTTCACTTCCAGCTGGGAGCGCCCCCCAGGGCTGCATTATTCCCAGGCCGTGTGGGTCCGTCCCTGCGGCATGTATCCCTTTTATTTCATGTTGTTAGCTTACCTTATTGGGGGCACCCCTCGGGCTGCATGATCCCCAAGTCGCTCGGGCCAGACCCAGCGGCGTGTATCCCATTTGCGTTTATTCTCGGTTATGCGTTATACCCACCATGCTTGATTATTTGATGCCGTTCCATGGTACCTCTTCTTCTCCATTCCGACCACTTGCACGTTAAAGGGGGGGTACCTGAGCATCGCGACTCAGGGCTCTTACTGGCTCTCCAGCCCTCACCCTCTGGCCTTGTCCACGGCATCGCGACCTGGCATACCAGTGACGGCTGAGACCAGCTTGAGGGCCGGGACCCGAGGACATAGAGTGCCGACATCTAACCGAATTTGCAGGGACACATCACAAGATAAGGCCCAGTGACAGGCGCAACCCGCCTAGAGGTAGGGCCCCGTGAGTCCCGCGCTGGCTCACGGGTGCCGAGATACACCTCGCCAGGCCCTACCGTGCCAGCCACGTGTCAGGGCGGGGCTGTACACGCCCCGGGGGCTCCTCCCAGAGGGGGGCCCCCTCCCACGTACCAGTGGAAGCACCATGCTCCGTGCTGGTTGACGACACTGCCGAGGAGCGGCTATGCCCGTACACATACGGAAGCGCTATGCTCCGCACTGGTGATAAACAACTGAGGGTGGCCCCCGGGCCGCATCAACCTCAGCGAGCCCAGAGCTCAGTGTCTAGCCTCATCGTAATGCCTCCCCTCGGAAGTGCCGCACGAGGGGGTTGGGCACGGGGGCTACACCTGGGTCACACCCAGACGCACGCCGCCC
>NC_041380.1:398682792-398712704 GCF_002162155.2 Triticum dicoccoides
TGAAGGCCGTTTGAGCGTCAAGGGGGACTCCTGAGCATCACGACTCAGGGGCCTAACTGGTCACGTAGCCCCTCACTCCTTAGTTCCGAAAGGCTAACGCTGGGTGAGGTATGCACGCGGCCGGGCTCTGCAGACATAGAACGGTAGATCCACCCACTTCACACCTCCCTACTTGCTGTTCGTGCGCCAAGGGGGACTCCTGAGCATCACGACTCAGGAGCCTAACTTGTCACGTAGCCCCTTACTCCTTGGCCCCGTCCTGGTTTCCGGTCAGGACTAAAGCTTTTTCCTTTTTTTCCTGCATCAGAAAATGAAACCAGCATGGGCCCATAGGGGCGTGTATCGAATTGTGGTTCTTGGTTAATGCAATGTGCGTGTTATTCCCATGTCATGTTGTTATTTTGCGCAAAGATAACCTGACCTGGCGCGCTTGTGACGCCCTTTCCTTCACGAGATGAATGTGTTTGCTCAGAAACTGCAAAAAAATCGTTAGGGGTGCGCTAGAGGATTTGCCGTTCATCCAAACCTTGACTTGGCGCTTTGCATCACGGTACTCGAGGGGCACGGATTAGGAGAGATGCAGCAGCTTCCAGGCTCAGACGAGGGTGGCTCGCGAGAAGGCAGAGAGAAGAAAAATGCTCGCGAGGGCACCTGCCTAGCCCCCTCGCGAGGTATGCGCGAGAGAGAGATCATGAGCAAACCAGAGCCGAAAAACGCAGTAAAAGGCGAAGGAACCAAATCAGCAAGGAACGCCAAAGGCAAACTTGATTAAGGAGAAGCAAGCCAACTACGGAAAGCAAATGAAAAGCCGCGTCCGGCACCTAATCTAGTCTTCAAGTCTTCTCACCAGCGCAGAGCTAAGTGCTATCCACTAGGCGTGGGAGGGAGCCCCAGGGCCTGAGGCCGGCGCTCCTGAGCCTCGGGGGCGTGTACAACCCCAACTCATTATTACATGTGAGTGTCACAGGCGGCGATTCTTCACATGCACCAGGCCTTTCTTCACAGGCTCTAGGCCTTGCTTCACAGGCTCTGGGCCTTGCTTCATAGGCTCTGGGCCTTGCTTCACGGGTAGAACTTCCGGAGGTGCTGGATGTTCCAGGCATTTTGGATAGGTGTCCCCTCTTGTGTTTCCAAGCGCACAGCGCCAGGCCTGGAGATGTGGACGACCCTGAATGGGCCCTCCCACATGGGTGAAAGCTTGTGCAACCCTTCCCTGGAGAGGACCCGCCTCAGGACTAGGTCACCCGTCTCAAGTGTCCTGGAGCGAATGTTGCGGCAGTGGTAACGCCGCAGCGCTTGCTGGTACCTTGCCGCCCTTAATGCAGCTTCGCGACGATGTCCCTCCCCCAGCATGAGATACATCCCCCGCATGGCGTCCTATTGCATTTCGTCGAACGCCAGAACCCGCGCGGAGCGATGCTTGACCTCGTGAGGGAGGACTGCTTCAGCTCCGTAGACGAGGAAGAACGGAGTCTTGCCAGTTGGCTTGGTAGCGGTGGTGCGGATGGACCACAACACGGACTGGAGCTCGTTGTGCCAACCCTTGCCGCAGGCCTCCAGCTTCTTCTTGAAGGCCCTAGTCTTGAGGCCCCTCAGGACCTCAGTGTTGGTGCGCTCTGCCTGACCATTGCTCCTGGGGTGGGCCACCGAAGCGTAGCAAATCTGCATTCCAAGGTTAGAATAGTAGGTTTTAAAGAGGTTTCTAGTAAACTGCGAGCCGTTATCTGTGATGATGCGGTTGGGTACCCCGAAGCGGCTCACGAGGCCCTTGATGAACTTGACCGCAGTGCCGGCTGGAATGGTTCGGACGGCTCCCACTTCCGCCCACTTGGTGAACTTGTCGATGGCGACGTAGAGATAACGGTAGCCCCCTGGCGCTCGTGGGAACGGGCCTAGGATGTCTAGCCCCTAGACCGCGAACGGCCACGTGAGCGGGATGGTTTGGAGGCCCTGAGCAGGCTGATGGATTTGCTTGGCGTGGAATTGGCAAGCTTCGCAGGACTTCACCAGCTCGGCTGCATCGTTGAGTGTTGTGGGTCAATAGAATCCGCTGTGGAAGGCCTTGCCGACAAGGGTCCGTGATGATGAGTGATGTCCACAGTCCCCACCGTGTATGTCAATCAGCAGCTCCCTCCCTTGATCGCTGGAGATGCAGCGCAGCTTGACGTCGTTCGGCCATTTCCTGTACAACTCGCTATCTTGAATGCAGTATGGTGTGGCCTATCTGGCCACGCGCTCCGCGTCTTCTTCCTTCTCCGACAGTGTCTCGTGCATCAGGTACTCCTTGAACTCCTTGGTCCAGTACTCCTCCTGGGGCTTGAGCGCCAAGAGTAGCCGAGCTCCTGAGGTTGGGCCGCAAGCTGGGCTCCCGTGGCCGGGGGCTGTGGGAGCTCCTCCCGAGGCTGAGTCGTGCCTGAAAGAGGTGGCGTAGCTGACGGCTTGAAGAGCCGCTCTTCGAAGATGCCGGGCTCTTGCGGTTGCCGCTTGGATGCTCTCTTGGCGATGTCGTCGACTTCCTTGTCGGTGCCCCGGGGCACGTGCTGCAGCTCCAAGCCTGCGAACTGCTTTTCCATTTTGCGCACCTCCACAAGGTAGGCCTCCATGTGCTCGTCCTTTAGCTCGTACACTTTGTTGGAGAAGTTGACGAGGAGTTGCGAGTCGCCCTTGACGGTAAGGCGCCTCACCCCCATAGCCGCCGCAGCCTTTAGGCCGGCTATGAGGCCTTCGTATTCTGTGATATTGTTGCAGACCTTCTCGCCGTGCTGGAAGCAGAGTTGCACGGCGTAGTAAAGCTTGTCCTGAGTGGGCGAGATGAGCACTGCTCCAGCCCACGCGCCCTGGTGCGCAAAGGCGCCATCAAAATACATGACCCAACCTTCTGGCGCCTCACTTCCTGGGGAGGTGGACCAGTCTTATCCTTCCTCAAGAGTCGGGGCATCTGTCCATTCTACCACAAAATCGGCAAGCGCGGCTCCCTTGATGACCCTGGTGGTGCTGAACTCTAGCTGGAATGCTTGCAGCTTGATGTTCCATTCAGCGACCCTTCTGGCTGAGTTTGGGCTCCTGAGTACCCTCTCCAATGGGTAAGACGATACGACCTTGATGGGGTGCCCCTGGAAGTAGTGCCACAGCTTGCGCGAGGCCACCAAAAGTGCGAGCAGGAGCTTTTGCAGCATGGGGTAGCATGCGTCCCTGTAGTACGGTGCTGACGAAGTACACTAGGTGCTCGGCGAGGGCTGGCACACTGTTGAGGCTCGGGGCTTGCGGAGGTTGTGGCGTATCCTGAGGTGGAGGATTTCCTGAGACTTGGCCATCGTCAGGAGCTTCCGCGATGTTGCCCTGCCGGGCTTGATCTTCCGCCGTTGGTGGCCCCGGTGTGCCTTCCTGACCCTGCGCTGCATCAACTCTGGCTTGGTGCGGCACACCCTTGTCTTTGCGCTCCTCCCGAACCGCCACCAGCGCCGCGTTGGCGGAGTACGGGGTGGCGGCGAGGTAGAGTACCAGAGGCTCGAGAGGCCGTGGCGCCACCATCACCGGGGGGCTGGTGAGGTATTTCTTGAGGTCTTGGAAGGCCCGGTCGGCCTCCGGGGTCCACTCGAAGGGGCATTTCTTCTTCATGAGCTTAAAGAAAGGTAAGGTGCACTCGCCTAGCTTAGAGATGAAATGCCCTAACGCGGTCACCCGTCCTGCCAGCTTTTGCATCTCCTTGAGGGTCTGTGGTGGGCTCATGCCTTCAATGGCCTTGATCTTCTCCGGGTTCGCCTCGATCCCTCTGTGGGATACGAGAAACCCTAGCAGCTTGCCAGAGGGGACACCAAACACTCACTTCTCCGGGTTAAGCCTCAAGTTCACCCGGCGCAAACTCTCAAAGGTCTCCTCCAAGTCTTGAATCAACGTCCTCGCCTCGCGATATTTGACCACTATGTCATCAACGTAGGCCTCTGTGTTCCTGCCGAGCTGCCGCCCCAAGGCGATATGCATCAGTCGCTGAAAGGTTGTGCCCGTGTTGCGAAGGCCGAAAGGCATGCAGGTGTAGCAGTACACCCCACATGGTGTCAAGAAGGTCATCTTCTCCACATCCTCCACCGCCATCTTGATCTGATGGTATCCAGAGAACGCATCCAGGAAACACAACAAATCGCACTCGGCGGTGGAGTCAACAATTTGATCGATGCGCGGAAGGGGGAACGGATCTTGGGGGCATACTTTGTTGAGGTTGGTGAAGTCGACGCACATCCGTTCCTTCCCACCTTTCTTCGGTACTTCAATGGGGTTCGCCAGCCATTCGGGGTGTCGAACTTCTCGGATGGTACCTGCCGCCTCCAGCTTGTGTGTCTCTTGGATGATGAAGGCATGCTTCTCAGTGGACTGCCGTCTTGCTCGCTGCTTCATGGGGCGTACATTGGGGCACACCCTTAGATGATGGATTACCTCTCTCGGGACCCCTACCAGTTGATTGGGCTCCCATGCGAATATCTCCTTGTTCGCACGCAAAAACCTCACCAAAGCTTCTTCTTGTCCCGGGTCAAGGCCGGTTCCTATGGTGAAGGTGGCTCCTGAAGACCCGTCCTTGTTGACCGGCACCTGCTTGGTCTCTGCCTTGTCTTGGGTGAACGGCTGCTTTTTCTTGGTGGGCGCGGTCTCCTTGGCCTTGGGCGCACCGGCGCCGGCTAGCTGCGCTGCTACCGCGATCTTGAAGGCGAGCCTGAGCACCGTCACGGCCTCCTTAGTGTCCCCCTTGATGGTGAGGACGCCCTTGCTCCCTGGCATCTTCATGAGGTTGTAGGCCGGGTGAGTCGCCGCCATGAACTGAGCGAGAGTTGGGTACCCGAGGATGGCATTGTACGGGAGACCGATGCGGGCGATGTCAAATTCCACAAGCTCGGTGCGATAGTTGTCTCGTGTGCCAAAGGTGACAGGGAGGCAGATCTGCCCCAGAGGGTGATCAGCTCCACCACCCACTCCTGTGAAGGGCTTGCTGAGGCCGAGCCATTCGAGTGGCACATGAAGAAGGCTGAAGGCTTCCACGGAGAGCAAGTTGAGGCCGGCGCCGCCGTTGATGAGGGTCTTGGTGACGGCCACGTTGCATATGGTGGGCGTGCAGAGCATCGGGAGCGTCCCTGAGCCGGCGGTGGAGCCGGGGTGGTCTTCCGAGTCGAAGGTGAGGTCGGCCTCCGGCGCAGCCCAACCCGGCGGAGCCCCGGGGCGCTTGTAGGCTGCCCCAATCTGACGGAAGAAAGGCTTGATGTGGCGATCTGAAGGAGGTGCTTGGGAGCCACCCAGCAGTGCCGCGACTGTATGGTGTGCTGGAGCCGCGTAGCGCGCATTAAAGAGGTCGCAGAGTTCCCCCCAGGACGTCACCGTAGATCCTGGGAGGTTGAGCAGCCAAGCGCGCGGCTCGCCGGTGAGGGCCGGGGGGAACAAGTTTGCCATAATATTGTCGTCACCTCCGGCTTTGAGGACGGCCTCCTCGTATGATAGCAGGAATAGCGCCGAGTCTGCCGCACCATCGTAACACGGAGGCATCTCCAGTCTGAACTTGGCCGGCCACTACACTCGCCGTAGAGCGGGGGCCAGGGCTCGGTACCCAGACTCCCTGCTGCTGGTGTTGACCGCAGAGGCTGGTGGCGGGGCACCTGCCATGGGAGCGTAGTGCGACGGCACGGGGCGCTTGTTAGTGGAGAGAAACCGCGGCGCACCCCTACCTGGGCACCAAATGTCTGATGTGGGGCTCCGGCTAACCCTTAAGGTTCGAACACTGGGGTGCGCACGAAGTCTTTCCCTCCTACCGATCTACACTCTAGCTCGCTAAGATCTCGCGGACGAACTCGACGAACTTGCAACACAAGAAGACACGGGGTTTATACTGGTTCGGGCCACCGTTGTGGTGTAATACCCTACTCCAGTGTGGTGGTGGTGGATTGCCTCTTGGGATGATGATGAACAATACAAGGGAAGAACAGCCTCCTGAGGTTGAGGTGTTCTTGCGCGTGTGAACTTATGTCACTCTCTAGGTTTCCTCTAGCTAAGGTTTGATGATCGAGCTCCCTCCCATCCACTGTGGTGGCTAGTCCTATTTATAGAGGCCCTGGTCCTCTTCCCAAATATCGAGCGGGAAGGGAGCCAACAATGGCGGGCTAATTTCAAGGGGGACAGCTAAGACGAGCCATCCTGACAAAAGTAGTCTTCGCCTGCACAAAGCTCTGGTAGTGACGCCGTCTTGGGATCCACAATGACCTCCGTCTTGCAGTCCATGGTCTTGGTCTTGTTGCACCGAAATGCCAACCTTTGCATGAGGCCTCGGTACTCCGCGGCTGCGCTTGCCTCCTTTGCACCAAAGGGGAAACAAGGACGCTGCACGCACTGGCGCCCGCCTGGTGTCGATCGTCATGGCTCGCGTCACGAGAGCCTCGTGAGGTTCGCCTCGCCTTGATATCTCCGTCCCTCGCGAGCCTGCCTGACTAGGCCGCTCCGGAGGAGGTCTTCATCGTCCGCCTCGCGAGGCTTGAACCCTCACGAGGGTCTTGGATGCTTTGTTGATGAAGATGGGCCGTACGGCCTGCTGGCTGGCCACGCCGTGGGCCGCAGGCAAGAAAGTCTAGGTACCCCCATTCCCAGAACGCCGGTAGTTGTGGAATTAGGGGGATGGAATGCGCACGGGCTGAAATGTCCCTCCCACCAACTGCTTTTGTAGTATACAGGGCACAGACGGGGCGGGGGGTGTCGGTGTCAAAACCGGCGGATCTCGGGTAGGGGGTCCCGAACTGTGCGTCTAAGGTTGATGGTAACAGGAGACAGGGGACACGATCTTTACCCAGGTTCAGGCCATCTCTATGGAGGTAATACCCTACTTCCTGCTTGATTGATCTTGATGAATATGAGTGTTACAAGAGCTGATCTACCACGAGATCGTAATAGCTAAACCCTAGAAGTCTAGCCTGTATGACTACGGTATTGAGTATCCCCTATTCGGACTAAGTCCTCCGGTTTATATAGACACCGGGGGGATCTAGGGTTACATAGAGTCGGTTACATCATATGGAATCTTCATAGTTGTTCGCCAAGCTTGCCTTTCATGCCAAGGAGAGTCCCATCCGGACACGGGTACAGTCTTCGGTCTTCATATCTTCACAGCCCATCAGTCCGGCCCATAGATAACAGGTCGAACGCCCGAGGACCCCTTAGTCCAGGACTCCCTCAGTAGCCCCTGAACCTGGCTTCAATGACAAGGTATCCGAGGCGTAGTGATGTATTCGGCATTGCAAGGCGGGTTCCTCCTTCCGAACTCCAGGATAGTCTTCAGACAAATTGATTGTGTCTGGTGTTGGGGAACGTAGTAATTTCAAAAAAAATCCTACGCACACGCAAGATCATGGTGATGCATAGCAACGAGAGGGGAGAGTGTTGTCCACGTACCCTCGTAGACCGAAAGTGGAAGCGTTAGCACAACGCGGTTGATGTAGTCGTACGTCTTCACAATCCGACCGATCAAGTACCGAATGTACGACACCTCTGAGTTCAGCACACGTTCAGCCCGATGACGTCCCTCGAACTCCGATCCAGCCGAGTGTTGAGGGAGAGTTTCGTCAGCATGACGGCGTGGTGACGATGTTGATGTTCTACCGACGCAGGGCTTCGCCTAAGCACCGCTACAGTATTATCGAGGTGGACTACGGTGGAGGGGGGCACCGCACACGGCTAAGAGACGATCAACTTGATCAACTTGTGTGTCTAGAGGTGCCCCCCTGCCCATGTATATAAAGGAGCAAGGGGGAGGCGGACGGCCTAGGAGGAGGGCGCGCCAAGAGGGGAGTCCTACTCCCACCGGGAGTAGGACTCCTCCTTTCCTTGTTGGAGTAGGAGTGAAGGAAAGAGGAGGAGAGGGAGAAGGAAAAGGGGGCTGCACCCCTTGTCCAATTCGGACCAGAGGGGGGGCGCAGGCCTCCGTCCTTTTGGCCTATCTCCTCTATTCCCGTATGGCCCAATAAGGCCCATATACTCCCCGGCGAATTCCCGTAACTCTCCGGTACTCCCAAAAATACCCGAATCACCCGGAACCTTTCCGAAGTCCGAATATAGTCGTCCAATATATCGATCTTTACGTCTCGACCATTTCGAGACTCCTTGTCATGTCCCCGATCTCATCCGGGACTCCGAACTCCTTCGGTCATCAAAACATATAAACTCATAATATAACTGTCATCGTAGCGTTAAGCGTGCGGACCCTACGGGTTCGAGAACTATGTAGACATGACCGAGACACGTCTTCAGTCAATAACCAATAGTGGAACCTGGATGCTCATATTGCCTCCTACATATTCTACGAAGATCTTTATCAGTCAGACCGCATAACAACATACGTTGTTCCCTTTGTCATCGGTATGTTACTTGCCCGAGATTCGATCGTCGGTATCTCAATACCTAGTTCAATCTCGTTACCGGCAAGTCTCTTTACTCGTTCCATAATACATCATCCCGCAACTAACTCATTAGTTGCAATGCTTGCAAGGCTTAAGTGATGTGCATTACCGAGAGGGCCCAGAGATACCTCTCCGACAATCGGAGTGACAAATCCTAATCTCGAAATACGCCAACCCAACATGTACCTTTGGAGACACCTGTAGAGCTCCTTTATAATCACCCAGTTACGTTGTGACGTTTGGTAGCACACAAAGTGTTCCTCCGACAAACGGGAGTTGCATAATCTCATAGTCATAGGAACATGTATAAGTCATGAAGAAAGCAATAGCAACAAACTAAACGATCAAGTGCTAAGCTAACGGAATGGGTCAAGTCAATCACATCATTCTCCTAATGATGTGATCCCATTAATCAAATGACAACTCATGTCTATGGTTAGGAAACATAACCATCTTTGATCAACGAGCTAGTCAAGTAGAGGCATGCTAGTGACATACTGTTTGTCTATGTATTCACACATGTATTATGTTTCCGGTTAATACAATTCTAGCATGAATAATAAACATTTATCATGATATAAGGAAATAAATAACAACTTTATTATTGCCTCTAGGGCATATTTCCTTCAGTCTCCCACTTGCACTAGAGTCAATAATCTAGTTCACATCGCCATGTGATTTAATACCAATAGTTCACATCACCATGGGATTAACACCCATAGTTCACATCGACATGTGACCAACACCCAAAGGGTTTACTAGAGTCAATAATCTAGTTCACATCGCTATGTGATTAACACCCAAAGAGTACTAAGGTGTGATCATGTTTTGCTTGTGAGAGAAGTTTAGTCAACGGGTCTGCCACATTCAGATCCGTAAGTATTTTGCAAATTTCTATGTCAACAATGCTCTGAACGGAGCTACTCTAGCTAATTGCTCCCACTTTCAATATGTACCCAGATTGAGATTTAGAGTCATCTGGATCAGTGTAAAAATTTGCATCGACGTAACTCTTTACGACGAACCTTTTTGTCACCTCCATAATCGAGAAACATATCCTTATTCCACCAAGGATAATTTTGACCGTTGTCCAGTGATCTACTCCTAGATCACTATTGTACCCCTTACCAAAAAACAGTGTAGGGTATACAATAGATCTGGTACGTAGCATGGCATATTTTATAGAACCTATGGCCAAGGCATAGGGAATGACTTTCATTCTCTTTCTATCTTCTGTCGTGGTCGGGCTTTGAGTCTTACTCAGTTTCACACCTTGTAACACATGCAAGAACTCTTTCTTTGACTGTTCCATTTTGAACTACTTCAAAATCTTGTCAAGGTATGTACTCATTGAAAAACTTATCAAGCGTCTTGATCTATCTCTATAGATCTTGATGCTCAATATGTAAGCAGCTTCACCGAGGTCTTTCTTTGAAAAACTGCTTTCAAACACTCCTTTGTGCTTTGTAGAATAATTCTACATTATCTCCGATCAACAATATGTCATTCACATATACTTATCAGAAATGCTGTAGTGCTCCCACTCACTTTCTTGTAAATACAGGCTTCACCACAAGTCTGTATAAAACTATATGCTTTGATCAACTTATCAAAGCGTATATTCCAACTCCGAGATGCTTGCACCAGTCCATAGATGGATCGCTGGAGCTTGCATATTTTGTTAGTACCTTTAGGATTGACAAAAACCTTCTGGTTGCATCATATACAACTCTTCTTTAATAAATCTATTAAGGAATGCAGTTTTGTTTATCCATTTGCCAGATTTCATAAAATGAGGCAATTGCTAACATGATTCGGACAGACTTAAGCATAGATACGAGTGAGAAATTCTCATCATAGTCAACACCTTGAACTTGTCGAAAACCTTTTTGCGACAATTCTAGGATTTGTAGATAGTAACACTACTATCAGCGTCCGTCTTCCTCTTGAAGATCCATTTAATCTCAATGGCTCGCCGATCATTGGGCAAGTCAATCGAAGTCCATACTTTGTTCTCATACATGGATCTCATCTCAGATTTCATGGCCTCAAGCCATTTCGCGGAATCTGGGCTCGTCATCGCTTCCTCATAGTTCGTAGGCTCGTCATGGTCAAGTAACATGACCTCCAGAACAAGATTACCGTACCACTCTGGTGCGGATCTCACTCTAGTTTACCTACGAGGTTTCGGTAGTAACTTGATCTGAAGTTACATGATCATCATCATTAGCTTCCTCACTAATTGGTGTAGTAGTCACAGGAACAGATTTCTGTGATGAACTACTTTCCAATAAGGGAGCAGGTACAGTTACCTCATCAAGTTCTACTTTCCTCCCACTCACTACTTTTCGAGAGAAACTCCTTCTCTAGAAAGGATCCATTCTCAGCAATGAATAACTTGCCTTCGGATCTGTGATAGAAGGTCTACCCAAACATTTTCTTTTGGGTATCCTATAAAGATTTACTTCTCCGATTTGGGTTCGATCTTATCATGTTGAAACTTTTTCACATAAGCATCGCAGTCCCAAACTTTAAGAAACGACAGCTTTAGGTTTCTCGCCAAACCACAGTTCATACGGTGTCGTCTCAACGGATTTAGATGGTGCCCTATTTAACATGAATGTAGCTGTCTCTAATGCATAACCCCAAAATGATAGTGGTAGATCGGTAAGAGACATCATAGATCACACCATATCTAATAAAGTACGGTTATGACGTTCGGACACACCATTACACTGTGGTGTTCCAGGTGGCGTGAGTAGTGAAACTATTTCACATTGTTTTAACTGAAGGCCAAACTCGTAACTCAAATATTTTACCTCTGCGATCATATCGTAGAAACTTCTATTTTCTTGTTACGATGATTCTCCACTTCACTCTGAAATTCTTTGAACTTTTCAAATATTTCAGACTTGTGTTTCATCAAGTAGATATACTCATATCTGCTCAAATCATCTGTGAAGATCAGAAAATAATGATACTTGCCGTGAGCCTTAACACTCATCGGACCGCATACATCAATATGTATTATTTCCAATAAGTCGGTTGCTCGCTCCATTGTTCCGGAGAACGGAGTCTTAGTCATCTTGCCCATGAGGCATGGTTCGCAAGCATCAAGTGATTCATAATCAAGTGATTCCAAAAGTCCATCAGCATGGAGTTTCTTCATGCGCTTTACACCAATATGACCTAAACGGTAGTGCCACAAATAAGTTGCACTATCATTATTAACTTTGCATCTTTTGGTTTCAATATTATGAATATGTGTATCACTACGATCGAGATCCAATGAACCATTTTCATTGGGTGTGTAACCATATAAGGTTTTATTCATGTAAACAGAACAACAATGTATTCTCTTACTTAAATGAATAATCGTATTGCAATAAACATGATCAAATCATGTTCATGCTCAACGCAAACACCAAATAACACTTATTTAGGTTCAACACTAATCCCGAAAGTATAGGGAATGTGTGATGATGATCATATCAATCTTTGAACCACTTCCAACACACATCGTCACTTCACCCTTAACTAGTCTCTGTTCATTCTGCAACTCCCGTTTCGAGTTACTACTCTTAGCAACTGAACCAGTATCAAATACCGAGGGGTTGCTACGAACACTAGTAAAATACACATCAATAATCTGTATATCAAATATACCTTTGTTCACTTTGCCATCCTTCTTATCCGTCAAATACTTGGTGCATTTCCGCTTCCAGTGACCAGTCCCTTTGTAGTAGAAGCACTTAGTCTCAGGCTCAGGACCAGACTTGGGCTTCTTCACTTGAGCAGCAATTTGCTTGCCGTTCTTCTTGAAGTTCCCCTTCTTCCCTTTGCCCTTTTCTTGAAACTAGTGGTCTTGTCTACCATCAACACTTGATATTTTTCTTGAATTCTACCTTCATCGATTTCAGCATTACGAAGAGCTTGGGAGTTATCCCTTGCATATTATAGTTCATCACGAATTTCTACTAACTTGGTGATGGTGACTAGAGAATTCTGTCAATCACTATTTTATCTGGAAGATTAACTCCCACTTGATTCAAGCGATTGTAGTACCCAGACAATCTGAGCACATGCTCACTGCTTGAGCTATTCTCCTCCATCTTTTAGCTATAGAACTTGTTGGAGACTTCATATCTCTCAACTCGGGTATTTGCTTGAAATATTAACTTCAACTCCTGGAACATCTCATATGGTCCATGATGTTCAAAACATCTTTGAAGTCCCAATTCTAAGCCGTTTAAGCATGGTGCACTAAACTATCAAGTAGTCATCATAATGAGCTAGCCAAACATTCATAACATCTGCATCTGCTCCTGCAATAGGTTTGTCACCTAGCGGTGCATCAAGGACATAATTCTTCTGTGCAGCAATGAGGATAAACCTCAGATCACGGATCCAATTCGTATCATTGCTACTAACATCTTTTAACTTAGTTTTCTCTAGGAACATATCAAAAATAAAACAGGGGAGCTAAACGCGAGCTATTGATCTACAACATGGTTATGCTAATACTACCAGGACTAAGTTCATGATAAATTTAAGTTCAATTAATCATATTACTTAAGAACTCACACTTAGATAGACATCCATCTAATCCTCTAAGTGATCACGTGATCCATATCAACTAAACCATGTCCGATCATCACGTGAGATGGAATAGTTTCAATGGTGAACATCACTATGTTGATCATATCTACTATATGATTCACGCTCGACCTTTCGGTCTCTGTGTTCTGAGGCCATATCTGTTATATGCTAGGCTCGTCAAGTTTAACCTGAATATTCCGCGTGTGCAACTGTTTTGCACCTGTTGTATTTGAACGTAGAGCCTATCACACCTGATCATCATGTGGTGTCTCAGCACGAAGAACTTTCGCAACGGTGCATACTCAGGGAGAACACTTATACTTTGATAATTTAGTGAGGGGTCATCTTATAATTCTACCGTCAACCAAAGCAAGATAAGATGCATAAAAGATAAACATCACATGCAATCAATATAAGTGATATGATATGGCCATCATCATCTTGTGCTTGTGATCTCCATCTTCGAAGCACCTCCATGATCACCATCGTCACCGGCACGACACCTTGATCTCCATCGTAGCATCATTGTCGTCTCACCAATCTTATGCTTCTACGACTATCGCTACCGCTTAGTGATAAAGTAAAGCATTACAGGGCGATTGCATTGCATACAATAAAGTGACAACCATATGGCTCCTGCCAGTTGCCCACAACTTCAACAAAACATGATCATCTCATACAACAACTTATATCTCATCACGTCTTGACCATATAACATCACAACATGCCCTGCAAAAACAAGTTAGACGTCCTCTACTTTGTTGTTGCAAGTTTTACGTGGCTGCTACGGGCTGGGCAAGAACCATTCTTACCTACGCATCAAAACCACAACGATAGTTTGTCAAGTTGGTGTTGTTTTAACCTTCACAAGGACCAGGCGTAGCCACACTCGGTTCAACTAAAGTTGGAGAAATTGACACCCGCCAGCCACCTGTGTGCAAAGCACGTCGGTAGAACCAGTCTCGCATAAGCGTATGCGTAATGTCGGTCCGGGCTGCTTCATCCAACAATACCGCCGAACCAAAGTGTGACATGCTGGTAAGCAGTATGACTTATATCGTCCACAACTCACTTGTGTTTTACTCGTGCATATTACATTAACGCATAAAACCAGGCTTTGATGCCACTGTTGGGGAACGTAATAATTTCAAAAAAATTCCTAAGCACACGCAAGATCATGGTGATGCATAGCAACGAGAGGGGAGAGTGTTGTCCATGTACCCTCGTAGACCGAAAGCGGAAGCGTTAGCACAATGCGGTTGATGTAGTCGTACGTCTTCACGATCCGACCGATCAAGTATCGAACGAACGACACCTCCGAGTTCAGCACACGTTCAGCCCGATGATGTCCCTCGAACTCCGATCCAGCCGAGTGTTGAGGGAGAGTTTTGTCAGCATGACGGCGTGGTGACGATGTTGATGTTCTACCGACGCAGGGCTTCGCCTAAGCACCGCTACAGTATTATCGAGGTGGACTACGGTGGAGGGGGGCACCGCACACGGCTAAGAGACGATCAACTTGATCAACTTGTGTGTCTAGAGGTGCCCACCTACCCATGTATATAAAGGAGCAAGGGGGAAGGCGGCCGGCCTAGGAGGAGGGCGCGCCAAGGGGGGGGAGTCCTACTCCCACCGGGAGTAGGACTCCTCCTTTCCTTGTTGGAGTAGGAGTGAAGGAAAGAGGAGGAGAGGGACAAGGAAAAGGGGGCTGCACCCCTTGTCCAATTCGGACCAGAGGGGGGGTGCAGGCCTCCTTCCTTTTCGCCTATATCCTCTATTCCCGTATGGCCCAATAAGGCCCATATACTCCCCGGCGAATTCCCGTAACTCTCCGGTACTCCGAAAAATACCCGAATCACTCGGAACCTTTCTGAAGTCCGAATATAGTCGTCCAATATATCGATCTTTACGTCTCGACCATTTCGAGACTCCTCGTCATGTACCCGATCTCATCCGGGACTCCGAACTCCTTCGGTCATCAAAACATATAAACTCATAATATAACTGTCATCGTAGCATTAAGCGTGCGGACCCTACGGGTTCGAGAACTATGTAGACATGACCGAGACACGTCTCCGGTCAATAACCAATAGTGGAACCTGGATGCTCATATTGGCTCCTACATATTCTACGAAGATCTTTATCGGTCAGACCGCATAACAACATACGTTGTTCCCTTTGTCATCGGTATGTTACTTGCCCGAGATTTGATCGTCGGTATCTCAATACCTAGTTCAATCTCGTTACCGGCAAGTCTCTTTACTCGTTCCGTAATACATCATCCCACAACTAACTCATTAGTTGCAATGCTTGCAAGGCCTAAGTGATGTGCATTACCGAGAGGGCCCAGAGATACCTCTGCGACAATCGGAGTGACAAATCCTAATCTCAAAATATGCCAACCCAACAAGTACCTTTGGAGACACCTGTAGAGCTCCTTTATAATCACCCAGTTATGTTGTGACGTTTGGTAGCACACAAAGTGTTCCTCCGGTAAACGGGAGTTGCATAATCTCATAGTCATAGGAACATGTATAAGTCATGAAGAAAGAAATAGCAACAAACTAAACGATCAAGTGCTAAGCTAACGGAATGGGTCAAGTCAATCACATCATTCTCCTAATGATGTGATCCCGTTAATCAAATGAAAACTCTGTTGGAAATATGCCCTAGAGGCAATAATAAAATGGTTATTGCTGTATTTCCTTGTTCATGATAATTGTCTATTGTTCATGCTATAATTGTATTAACCGGAAACCATAATACATGTGTGGATACATAGACAACACCATGTCCCTAGTAAGCCTCTAGTTGACTAGCTCGTTGATCAATAGATGGTTACGGTTTCCTGACCATGGACATTGGATGTCGTGGATAACGGGATCACATCATTAGGAGAATGATGTGATGGACAAGACCCAATCCTAAGCATAGCGCAAGATCGTGTAGTTCGTTTGCTAAAGCTTTTCTAATGTCAAGTATAATTTCCTTAGACCATGAGATTATGCAACTCCCGGATACCGTAGGAATGCTTTGGGTGTACCAAACGTCACAATGTAACTGGGTGGCTATAAAGGTGCACTACGGGTATCTCCGAAAGTGTCTGTTGGGTTGGCACGAATCGAGACTGGGATTTGTCACTCCGTGTAAACGGAGAGGTATCTCTGGGCCCACTCGGTAGGACATCATCATAATGTGCACAATGTGACCAAGGAGTTGATCACGGGATGATGTGTTACGGAACGAGTGAAGAGACTTGCTGGTAATGAGATTGAACAAGGTATCGGGATACCGACGATCGAATCTCGGGCAAGTACTATACCGGTAGACAAAGGGAATTGTATACGGGATTGATTGAATCCTTGACATCGTGGTTCATCCGATGAGATCATCATGGAGCATGTGGGAGCCAACATGGGTATCCAGATCCCGCTGTGGGTTATTGACCGGAGAGTTGTCTCGGTCATGTCTGCATGATTCCCGAGCCCGTAGGGTCTACACACTTAAGGTTCGATGACGCTAGGGTTATAGGGAAAGTATGTACGCGGTTACCGAATGTTGTTCGGAGTCCCGGATGAGATCTTGGACGTCACGAGGAGTTCCGGAATGGTCCGGAGGTAAAGATTTATATATGGGAAGTCTTTTTTTGGTCACCGGAAAAGTTTCGGGTGCTATCGGTAACGTACCGGGACCACCGGGAGGGTCCCGGGGGTCCACCAGGTGGGGCCACCAGCCCCAGAAGGCTGTGTGGGCCAAGTGTGGGAGGGAACCAGCCCCAGGTGGGCTGGTGCGCCCCCCCACCAAGGCCCAAGGCGCATGGAGAGTGGGAAGGGGGCAAACCCTAGGTCCAGATGGGCCTTAAGGCCCACCCTAGGGCGCCCCCCTCTCCTCTCCCCTTTGGCCGCCACCCTAGATGGCATCTAGGGCTGCCGGCCCCCTAGGGAGGGAACCCTAGAAGGGGGCACAGCCCCTCCCCTCCCCCTATATATACTTGAGGTATTGGGAGCTGCCCAACACATGATTTGATCTCCCTCTTGGTGCAGCTGTACCTCTCTCCCTTCTCATCTCTCGTAGTGCTTGGCAAAGCCCTGCTGGAGTACCGCGCTCCTCCACCATCACCACACCATTGTGCTGCTGCTGGACGGGGTCTTTCCCAACCTCTCCCTCTCTCCTTGTTGTATCAAGGCATGGGAGACGTCACCGGGTTGTACGTGTGTTGAACGCAGAGGCGCCGTTGTTCGACGCTTAGATCGGAATCGACCGTGATCTGAATTGTTGCGTGTATGACTCCACCAACCGTGTTCTTGTAACGCTTCCGCATTGCGATCTTCAAGGTTATGAAGATGCACTCCTCTCTCTCGTTGCTAGTCTCTCCATAGATTGATCTTGGTGACACGTAGGAAAATTTTTGAATTTCTACTACGATCCCCAACAGTGGCATCATGAGCTAGGTCTATGCGTAGTTTCTATGCACGAGTAGAACAAAAAGCAGTTGTGGGCGATGATTTGTTCAATTTGCTTACCGTTACTAGTCTTATCTTGATTCGGCGGCATCGTGGGATGAAGCGGCCCGGACCGACCTTACACGTACACTTACGTGAGACTGGTTCCACCGACTGACATGCACTAGTTGCATAAGGTGGCTGGCGGGTGTCTGTCTCTCCCACTTTAGTCGGATCAGATTCGATGAAAAGGGTCCTTATGAAGGGTAAATAGCAATTGGCATATCACGTTGTGGTTTTGGCATAGGTAAGAAACGTTCTTGCTAGAAACCTATAGCAGCCACGTAAAAACTTGCAACAACAATTAGAGGACGTCTAACTTGTTTTTGCAGCATATGTTGTGTGATGTGATATGGCCAAAAGGATGTGATGAATGATATATGTGATGTATGAGATTGATCATGTTCTTGTAATAGGAATCACGACTTGCATGTCGATGAGTATGACAACTGGTAGGAGCCATAGGAGTTGTCTTAATTTATTTATGACTTGCGTGTCAACATAAACGTCATGTAATTACTTTACTTTATTGCTAACCGTTAGCCATAGTAGTAGAAGTAATAGTTGGTGAGACAACTTCATGAAGACACGATGATGGAGATCATGATGATGGAGGTCATGGTGTCATGCCGGTGACAATGATGATCATGGCGCCCCGAATATGGAGATCAAAAGGAGCAAAATGATATTGGCCATATCATGTCACTATTTGATTGCATGTGATGTTTATCATGTTTTACATCTTATTTGCTTAGAACGACGGTAGCATAAATAAGATGATCCCTCGCCATAATTTCAAGAAAGTGTTCCCCCTAACTGTGCACCTTTGCTAAGGTCCGTTGTTCCGAAGCACCACGTGATGATCGGGTGTGATAGGTTCTAACATTCGCATACAACGGGTGTAAGCCAGATTTACACATGCAATACACTTAGGTTAACTTGACGAGCCTAGCATGTACAGACATGGCCTCGGAACACGGAAGACCGAAAGGTCGAACATGAGTCGTATAGTGGATACGATCAACATGAAGATGTTCATCGATGATGACTAGTCCGTCTCACGTGATGATCGGACACGGCCTAGTTGACTCGGATCATGTATCACTTAGATGACTAGAGGGATGTCTATCTAAGTGGGAGTTCATTGAATAATTTGATTAGATGAACTTAATTATCATGAACATAGTCAAAAGGTCTTTGCAAATTATGTTGTAGCTCACGCTTTGGTTCTACTATTTTAGATATGTTCCTAGAGAAAATTTAGTTGAGAGTTGACAGTAGCAATTATGCGGACTGGGTCCGTGAACTGAGGATTGTCCTCATTGCTGCATAGAAGGGCTATGTCCTTAATGCACCGCTCAGTGCGTTGAACCTCGAGCGTCATCTGTAGATGTTGGGAAACATCCGACATACACGTTTTGATGACTACGTGATAGTTCAGTGCGTACGGTTTAGAATTGTGGCACCAAAGACGTTTTTGAAACATCGCAGAACATATGAGATGTTCCAAACACTGAAATTGGGATTTCAGACTAGTGCCCACGTCAAGAGGTATGAGACCTCTGACAAGTTTCTTAAGCCAGCAAACTAAGGGAGAAAAGCTCAATCGTTGAGCATGTGCTCAGATTGTCTGAGTACTACAATCGCTTGAATCGAGTGGGAGTTAATCTTCCAAATGAGATAGTGATGGTTCTCCATAGTCACTGCCACCAAGCTATTGGAGCTTCGTGATGAACTATAACATATCAGGGATAGACATGATGATCCTTGAGCAACTCGCGATGTTTGACACTGCGAAAGTAGAAATCAAGTAGGAGCATCAATTGTTGATGGTTAAACCACTAGTTTCAAGAAGGGCAAGGGAAAGAAGGGATACTTCATGAGACGGCAAATCAGTTGCTGCTCTAGTGAAGAAACCCAAGGTTGAACCAAACCCGAGACTAAGTGCTTCTATAATGAGGGGAACGGTCACTGAAGCAGAACTACCCTAGATACTTGGTAGATGAGAAGGCTGGCAAGGTCGACAGAAGTATTTTGGATATACGTCATATTATTGTGTACTTTACTAGTACTCCTAGTAGCACCAGGGTATTAAATACCGGTTCGGTTGCTAAGCGTTAGTAACTCGAAATAAAAGGCTGCGGAGACTAGCTAAAGGTGAGATGACGATATGTGTTGGAAGTGTTTCCAAGGTTGATGTGATCAAACATCGCACGCTCCCTCTACCATCGGGATTAGTGTTAAACAAAAATAATTGTTATTTGGTGTTTGCGTTGAGCATAGACATGATTGGATTATGTTTATCGCCACATGGTTATTCATTTAAGGAGAATAATGGTCACTCTGTTTATTTGAATAATACCTTCAATGGTCTTGCACCTAAAATGAATGGTTTATTGAATCTCGATCGTAGTGATACACATGTTCATACCAAAAGATATGAGATAGTAATGATAGTACCACGTACTTGTGGCACTGCCATTTGAGTCATGTTGGTGTAAAACGCATGAAGAAGCTCCACGTTGATGGATCTTTGGACTCACTCGTTTTTGAAAAGATTGAGACATGCGAACCATGTCTATTGGTAGATATGCATGAAGAAACTCCATACAGATGGATCGTTTGGACTCACTTGATTTTGAATCACTTGAGACATGCAAATCATACCACATGGGCAAGATGACTGAAAGACCTTGTTTTCAGAAAGATGGAACAAGAAAGCAACTTGTTGGAAGTAATACATTTTGATGTGTGCAGTCCAATGAGTGCTGAGGCACGCAGTGGAAATCGTTATGTTCTTACTTCACAGATGATTTGAGTAGATGCTGAGTATATTTACTTGATGAAACATAAGTCTGAATTATTGAAAGGTTCAAGTAATTTCAGAGAGAAGTTGAAGATCGTCATGACAAGATGATAAAATGTCTATGATATGATCATAGAGATGAATATCTGAGTTACGAGTTTGGCACACAATTAAGACATTGTGGAAATTGTTTCACAACTAATACCGCCTGGACCACCATAGTGTGATCGTGTGTCCGAACATCACAACTGCACCCTATTGGATATGGTGCATACCATGATGTCTCTTATCGAATTACCACTATCATTTATGGGTTAGGCATTAGAGACAACCGCACTCACTTTAAATAGGGCACCACACAATTCCGTTGAGACGACACCATATGAACTATGGTTTAGAGAAACCTAAGTTGTCATTTCTTAAAAGTTTGGGGCTGCGATGCTTATGTGAAAAGGTTTCAGGCTGATAAGCTCGAACCCAAAGCGGATAAATGCATCTTCATAGAATACCCAAAAATAGTTGGGTGTACCTCCTATTTCAGATCCGGAAGCAAAAGTGATTGTTTCTATAAACGGGTCCTTTCTCGAGGAAAAGTTTCTCTCGAAAGAATTGAGTGGGAGGATGGTGGAGACTTGATGAGGTTATTGAACCGTCACTTCAACTAGTGTGTAGCAGGGCACAGGAAGTTGTTCCTGTGGCACCTACACCAATTGAAGTGGAAGCTTATGATAGTGATCATGAAACTTTGAATCAAGTCACTACCAAACCTCATAGGTCGACAAGGATGTGTACTACTTCAGAGTGGTACGTAATCCTGTCTTGGAAGTCATGTTGCTAGACAACAATGAACCTACAAGCTATGGAGAAGCGATGGTGGGCCCGGATTCCGACGAATGGCTTGAGGCCATAAAATCCGAGAGAGGATCCATGTATAAAACAAAGTATAGACTTTGAAAGAACTACTTGATGGTCGTAAGGCTGTTGGGTGCAGATGGATTTTAAAAGGAAGACACAATGATGGTAAGTGTCACCATTAAGAAAGCTCGACTTGTCGTTAAGATGTTTCCCGACAAGTTCAAGGAGTTGACTACGATGAGACTTTCTCACTCGTAGCGATGCTAAGAGTCTGTTGGAATTATGTTGGCAGTCACTGCATTATTTATGAAATCTTGCAGATAGGATGTCAAAACATTGTTTCCTCGACGCTTTTCTTGAGAAAGGTTGTATGTGATACAACCAGAAGGTTTTGTCAATCCTAAAAGATTCTAACAAGTATGCAAAGCTCCAGCAATCCTTCTAAGGACTGGAGTAAGCATCTCGGAATTGGAATGTATGCTTTGATGAGATGATCAAAGATTTTGGGTTTATACAAAGTTTATAAGAAACTTGTATTTCCAAAGAAGTGAGTGGGAGCACTATAGAATTTTTGATGAGTATATGTTGTTAATATATTGTTGATCAGAAATGATGTAGAATTTCTGGAAAGCATGCAGGGTTATTTGAAAAGTGTTTTTCAATGGAAAACCTGGATTAAGCTACTTGAACATTGAGCATCAAGATCTATAAGGATAGATCAAAATCGCTTAATAGTACTTTCAAACGAACACATACCATGACAAAATTTTAAAGGAGTTCAAAAATGGATCGGCAAAGAAAGAGTTCTTGGTTGCGTTATAAGGTATGAGTATTGAGTAAAACTCAAGACCTGACCACGGCAGAATAGAGAGAAAGGACGAAGGTCGTCCCCTATGCTTTAGACGTAGGCTCTAAAGTATGCTATGTTGTGTAACGCACCTGAAGTGTGCCAAGCCATGAGTCAGTCAAGGGGTACAAGTGTGATCTAGGAATGGATCACAGGACAACAATCAAGGTTATACTTAGTAACTAGTGGATTAAGGAATTTTCTCGATTATGGAGGTGGTAAAAGAGTTCGGCGTAAAGGGTTACGTCGATGCAAACTTTGACACTAATCCGGATGACTCTGAGTAGTAAACCGGATTCGTATAGTAGAACAGTTATTTGGAATAGCTCCAAGTAGCGCGTGGTAGCTGCATCTACAAGATGACATAGAGATTTGTAAAGCACACATGGATCTGAAAGGTTTAGACTCATTGACTAATAAACCTCTCTCACAAGCAAGATATGAACAAACCCCATGGGTGTTGGATTCATTGCAATCACATAGTGATGTGAACTAGATTATTGACTCTAGTGCAAGTGAGAGACTGTTGGAAATATGCCCTAGAGGCAATAATAAAATGGTTATTGCTGTATTTCCTTGTTCATGATAATTGTCTATTGTTCATGCTATAATTGTATTAACCGGAAACCATAATACATGTGTGGATACATAGACAACACCATGTCCCTAGTAAGCCTCTAGTTTACTAGCTCGTTGATCAATAGATGGTTACGGTTTCCTGACCATGGACATTGGATGTTGTTGATAACGGGATCACATCATTAGGAGAATGATGTGATGGACAAGACCCAATCCTAAGCATAGCACAAGATCGTGTAGTTCGTCTGCTAAAGCTTTTCTAATGCCAAGTATCATTTCCTTAGACCATGAGATTGTGTAACTCCCGGATACCGTAGGAATGCTTTGGATGTACCAAACGTCACAACATAACTGGGTGGCTATAAAGGTGCACTGCGGGTATCTCCGAAAGTGTCTGTTGGGTTGGCACGAATCGAGACTGGGATTTGTCACTCCGTGTAAACGGAGAGGTATCTCTGGGCCCACTCGGTAGGACATCATCATAATGTGCACAATGTGACCAAGGAGTTGATCACGGGATGATGTGTTACGGAACGAGTAAAGATACTTGCCGGTAACGAGATTGAACAAGGTATCGGGATACCGACGATCGGATCTCGGGCAAGTACTATACCAGTAGACAAAGGGAATTGTATACGATATTGATTGAATCCTTGACATCGTGATTCATCCGATGAGATCATCGTGGAGCATGTGGGAGCCAACATGGGTATCCAGATCCCGCTGTTGGTTATTGACCGGAGAGTTGTCTCGGTCATGTCTGCATGATTCCCGAGCCCGTAGGGTCTACACACTTAAGGTTCGATGATGCTAGGGTTATAGGGAAAGTATGTATGCAGTTACTGAATGTTGTTCGGACCCCCGGATGAGATCCCGGACATCATGAGGAGTTCCGGAATGGTCCGGAGGTAAATATTTATATATGGAAAGTCCCGTTTTGGTCACTGGAAAAGTTTCGGGTGCTATCGGTAACGTACCGGGACCACCGGGAGGGTCCCGGGGGTCCACCAGGTGGGGCCACCAGCCCCAGAAGGCTGCGTGGGCCAAGTGTGGGAGGGGACCAGCCCCAGGTGGGCTGGTGAGCCCCCCACCAAGGCCCAAGGCGCATGGAGAGTGGGAAGGGGGCAAACCCTAGGTCCAGATGGGCCTTAAGGCCCACCCTAGGGCGCCCCCTCTCCTCTCCCCTTTGGCCGCCACCCTAGATGGCATCTAGGGCTGCCGGCCCCCTAGGGAGGGAACCCTAGAAGGGGGCGCAGCCCCTCCCCTCCCCCTATATATAATTGAGGTATTTGGGGCTGCCCAACACATGATTTGATCTCCCTCTTGGCGCAGCCCTACCTCTCTCCCTCCTCGTCTCTCGTAGTGCTTGGCAAAGCCCTGCTGGAGTACCGTGCTCCTCCACCATCACCACGCCATTGTGCTGCTGCTGGATGGAGTCTTTCCCAACCTCTCCCTCTCTCCTTGCTGGATCAAGGCATGGGAGACGTCACTGGGCTGTACGTGTGTTGAACGCGGAGGCGCCGTTGTTCGGCGCTTAGATCGGAATCGACCGCGATCTGAATCGCTGCGTGTACGACTCCACCAACCATGTTCTTGTAACGCTTCCGCATTGCGATCTTCAAGGGTATGAAGATGCACTCCTCTCTCTCGTTGCTAGTCTCTCCATAGATTGATCTTGGTGACAGGTAGGAAATTTTTTGAATTTCTGCTACGATCCCCAACAAACTCATGTCTATGGTTAGGAAACATAACCATATTTGATCAACGAGCTAGTCAAGTAGAGGCATACTAGCGACATACTGTTTGTCTATGTATTCACACATGTATTATGTTTCCGGTTAATACAATTCTAGCATGAATAATAAATATTTATCATGATATAAGGAAATAAATAATAACTTTATTATTGCCTCTAGGGCATATTTCCTTCATCCGGACCTGTAGCACACACCGCACACAACCGTAGAGAGAATATAATAACAGACAAGTCCCATCCACTGACAACTTTACTAATGTGACGTCACGCCTGTCCGGTTATAATTTCGAAACCGTTTTTTCGCCCCATGTTTCGAGACGCAGTTGTCATTGGCACGTCTTGTCAAAGCAGAGATCGTGTCCCCTTATCACGGGATTCTCATCAATAGGGGTGTGGGTAACCCAACCATGCCGTTTACACAGCCTTGGGAGCAGGCGAATTTTAAGGCGAATGGGAGGGTGTTCGATATTCACCGCCCTTATAAGGAGATACGATTACCCTTTCTTCCCCCACGCTTTCCTCCTGCCTCTCTGTCCTCGAGCTCCAACGCCCAAGTCCTCATTCAAACCAGCACCCAACCATGTCCGGATCCGGAGCCGACAGCAAGTGGATGACCTCCTCCGTTAAGAGGGAAAATATAGAGGAGCTCCGAGAGGCCGGATACCTGGCCAAGGAGATCGTTCACCGACTCCCGGCCGAGGGACAGATCGTCCCCACCCCCAAGCCTCATGAGAGTGTGGTGTTCCTCACGCATATTGTCCGCGGGCTGGGATTCCCTCTCCACCCGCTTGTCCAAGGATTGATGTTTTATTATGGGCTAGACTTCCATGATCTAGCCCCTAACTTTATCCTCAACATCTCGGCATTTATAGTCATGTGCGAGGCCTTTCTCCGCATTCCACCTCACTTCGGCCTATGGCTGAAGACCTTTAATGTGAAGCCAAAGGTGGTGAGAGGCCAACAGGCAGAGTGCGGAGGAGCTATGTTGGGTAAGATGCCCAACGTCACCTGGCTCGAAGGTTCTTTCATGGAGACAGTGAAGGGGTGGCAATCAAGGTGGTTCTACATCACCGAGCCGTGCGACACTAACTGGACGGCGACCCCCCAATTCCGATCCGGAGTTCCGATGCGGCCCAAGGGTGATGACGAGGTGGTGTCCCAAAGGGCCTTCCCCAACAAAGGGGAGGCTTCGGAGATCGTCAGGGCGGCGTCCAAGGGTGACTCCACGGCCGCCGGACACATGGGGGAAGAAACCCCCATGGAGACTGATGGTGGGGGACGAGTTCCATTCGGCCCTCAGCCGGATATCATTCCGGAGACCTGTACGGCTCCGGAGACCTGTACGGCCTTCCACGAAAGGAGGGTGTGTGCCTGTTACGCTAGTGACCTCTGTCCAACCAGAGGCACCGGGTGATCTACTGGAAGCGCTGCGAGACACTTCCATTGTAGATGAGCATCGTGTCCTCATGGGTACGGTGATCAAAAAGGTTCAGTCTGCCAAAAGTGGACCGACCAAAGCCTGCACTAGCCTTTTAACAGGCTTTGAGGTAATAATAATTGTAGAAATAATATCACAGCATAGACAGTAGCCCCTGATGCTCTGTTCGGTGTTCGAAAAGAAAAGCCGAACAAAGGATCAAAACAAGTTTCGCAGGAGTCCAACATATGATGTCTATGTGAATAAGCAGGCGTCGCTGCTGGCTGGTGCCGCTCATACTACGGAGGTCTCCGAACTGAAGCGGAGCCTAGAGCGGGCCGAGGAAGAGCTCAGTCTGGTGAAGATGCAGCTGGAGGACAGCAAAGGTATGCAGTAACCTGTGCGTGTATGTTAGGAAGGATGAATACTTCGTGCTGACTAAAGTGTCATGGACTATGCTAGGGGCCACAACCGAGGTGGCGTCCCTCAAGAAGACATTAGCCGAGGCCGAGGACAAAGCGGCCAAGGAATGCGCTGCACGCAAAAAGCACGAGGCCTGGGTCAGCGAGGTGCAGCAAGAGCTTCAGGATGCCATTAAGAAGTACGAGTCCCTAGAGCGTGATTCTAAGACACGGGCGTCCGAACTTGCCAAGGCTCGCCAGAGCGCACAAGAGGCTCGAGCCGAAGCCCAGAGTGCTCTTCAAGAACTCCAGGCGGCTAAGAAGATTGTGGCGGGTAAGTTTTTCATTATGCAAAGCAAGTTGATGAAGGGAACGCTTATAACGCCCTCGATGCGGCTATATCTCCTACGTGTCGAAGCACGACTTAGAGGCATAACCGCATTGAAAGCAATGTCGCAAGTAAGGCAATCTTCACAACATCCCATGTAAATAGATAATAAAAGGGGAAGGTACATAGTTGGCTTACACTCGCCACGTCAAACAAAGTACATAAATAGCATTACATCATCCAATCACTCATGGCCCGACTACGGTGCCAAAATAAAAGATCAACCCAACATGCGACACGGTCCCGATCGCCCCAACTGGGCACCACTACTGATCATCAGGGAAAGACACATAGTAACGGCATGAGTCCTCATCGAACTCCCACTTGAGCTCAAGCGCATCATCTGGAATGGAGTCATCAGGCCCTGCATCTGGTTTGGAAGTAATCTGTGAGCCACAGGGACTCAGCAATCTCGCACCCTCGCGATCAAGACTGTTTAAGCTTATAGGTAAGGCAAGGTAAATATGTGGAGCTGCAGCAAGCGACTAGCATATATGGTGGCTAACCTATTCGCAAAAGAGAGTGAGAAGAGGAGGCAAAGCACGAACGAAGAACTAGAGAACCAACTACGGCAAACATTACTCCAACACCGTGTTCGCTTCCCGGACTCCGCCGAGAAGAGACCATCACGGTAACGCACACAGTTGATTCATTTTAATTAAGTTAAGGTTCAAGTTATCTACAACCGAACATTAACAAATTCCCATATGCCCATAACCGCGGGCACGGCTTTCAAAAGTTCAAATCCCTGCAGGGGAGTCCCAACTTAGCCCATGACAAGCTCTCACGGTCAACGAAGGATATACCTTCTCCTGAGACATTCCGATCAGACTCGGTATCCCGGTTCTACAAGACACTTCGACAAGTTAAAACAAATCCAGCAACACCGCCCGAATGTGCCGACAAATCCCGATAGGAGCTGCACATATCTCGTTCTCAGGGCAGACTCAGATTGTCTAAACTTCCGGTAGGCCAGCCCAGAGTTACCCCTGGTGGCCACCGGCGGCTGACGAGGTGGACCAACACTCAGAGGAGCACTAGCCCAGAGGGGTTTAAAATAAGATGACCCTCGGGCTCCGGAAACCCAAGGGAAAAAGAGGCTAGGTGGCAAATGGTAAAACCAAGGTTGGGCATTGCTGGAGGAGTTTTATTCAAGGCGAACTGTCAAGGGGTTCCCATTATTACCCAACCGCGTAAGGAACGCAAAATCCGGGAACATAACACCGATATGACGGAAACTAGGGCGGCAAGAGTGGAACAAAACACTAGGCAAAAGGTCGAGCCTTCCACCCTTTAACAAGTATATAGATGCATTAAGATAACAAGATAATATAATGATATTCCAACAAGAAAATAATGTTCCAACAAGGAACGATCTCCAATCTTCACCTGCAACTAGCAACGCTATAAGAGGGGGCTGAGCAAAGCGGTAACATAGCCAATCAACGGTTTGCTAGGACATGGTGGGTTAGAGGTTTGATATGGCAATTTGGGAGGCATGGTAAGCAAGTGGTAGGCATCGTAGCATAGGCATAGCAAAAGAGCGAGCATCTAGCAAAGCAAAGATAGAAGTGATTTCGAGGGTATGATCATCTTGCCTGCAAAGTTGTCAGGGTTGACTGGATCCTCGAAAGCAAACTCAACGGGCTCCTCGTTAGCAAAGTCGTCTACCGGCTCTACCCAAACAAGACAAACAAGCAAAAGGAACACAATCAACCACGTGCAAATGCTCGAACAACATGATGCAAACATGGTATGCTATGCGGGATGCGATATGTGATGCATATGCAAGATTTGACAAGGAATGAATGAACCTGGCCTCAACATGGAAATCCAAGAGTGCCACTGGAAAGGTGAGGTGATTTCGGTTGAAATCGATATAAAGATCACCGGAATCGGATGCAGGGTTTGGAAATGGCAAGCAAAACAAATATGGCACCGGTCTACGATAAACAGCAAGTAGCCATCTAAATGCATCAAGATAATTAAGCTACAGTACTCAAACATGGCAACAAAATACATGGCAAGGATCCATTCATAATGCTTGACAAAAGATGAACACTGAGCTACGGCCAATTCATCATTAACAGGTTCAAACAAGCATGGCAAAAGTGCAATTGGTAAACAGATTTCAGACTTAGTGAAATTAACACAAGCCTGGAATTTCAGATCAGGTAGCACACTTTGGAGCAAGAAAATTATATGCTAAAGGAACTTAACATGGCAAAGTAAGGCATGCCATAGAGATACTCAAAGAGCTTAACAAAAGTCCCTTAGTTACCTTGAGCCAAAAGGGATCAGAAAATACAATTGCAAGCATGTGAACATGGCAAAAACATAATCAGATCTCGGACTCAGTGAAAAACTGGAGCATGCAAATTAGATATCAAGTAGGCATGTTTACGAGCTCGATGCACTCACTACAGAGCAAGGAATGACAAACTGAGCATACCCCATCAAGAATACACATTATACAAGCTAGACATGGCAAGAACAACAACATAGCATGCACGGATCAACTACAACATCCTCGGCAAAATCGCTAACAAGTAGACAATATGCCCAGATTCACGAAATAACAAAAGTAGAGCTCGATTGACTCAAGCTAGGGTGCTCCATAATTGCAAACAAAGACATGGATGGATAGAGCACTACAAGATTAACAAATCATCCTTACTGATCATCCTCAAAAGAGGCACGGATCACTAGGAAACAACATGAACATATGGCATATTGATAAAAACAGATCAAGGACTTAGTGAAATCCTAAGTCCCTGAAATCAGCATTAACGAATGCACCACTTTGCAAGCTTGTGCTAGTCACCACACACATTACAAAAATACATGGATGGCACCTATGGAAAGATGACAAAGCATATAACAAAACTCATGAAAAGCTCAGGGGCTTATCATGCACACATTAATCATGGAAAAAATGACAAATAGCTATTTGGAGCAGCAGATCTGACAATTAACTCAAATAGCACTATTCCAACAGCATTTCGGGTATCAAGATGAACTCAAATGAAAATGATGCAATGAGATGAAATGATGTGCTCTCTGAGACGAACATTTTGATATGCTACACGTCCAAAACGGAGCTACGGATGCGGAGATATAGCAGGATGAACATGGCAATATAATCTGCAGACTTTGGAAAAAAAAGGAGTCAACCCTAGGTTTCAGATCTGGATCTGGATCTGGACGGGCACGCAAAACGAGGATCACCGGGGTCGGCGCCGGAGTTCGACGGGGAGCTCGTCAGAGCTGGACTTGCCGCGGAGGAGGAGGGGGGCCGGTCGCCGGCGAAGTGGCCGGAGCTGGTGGCGGTGGCCGCGGACG
>NC_041380.1:398713009-398719462 GCF_002162155.2 Triticum dicoccoides
CGGCGCGGTAGGCGGCGGTGGTCAACGCCGGCGATGGGCAGCGGGGCGGCGCGGTGAGGGCGGCACGCCTCGCGGTAGGTGGCGGCGGACACGGGCCTCGGGGGCCCGGGGTGGGCTTCCCGGGCCGGCGGCGGAGGGAGGCGGCGATGTGGGCTCGGGCGCCACGTGGCGTGACCCGGTTGGTCCGGGCGAGCGGCGGACGCTGTCCGGTCCAAAACGGATGCGTCCGGCGGCGGAGAGAGGGGATTTTTAGGGTTTCGGGAGAGGGGAACCGAGAATTTCGGAGGGGGTATATTTATAGGCATAGAGGGAGCTAGGAGTGTCCAAATGAGGTGCGGTTTTCGGCCACGCGATTATGATTGAACGCTCTAGATGATGGAGAGGGTTTTGGTGGGTTTTGGGTCAAATTGGAGGGGTGTTGGGCTGCAACACACACGAGGCCTTCTCGGTCCCTCGGTTAACCGTTGGAGTATCAAACGAAGTCCAAATGGTACAAAACTTGACAGGCGGTCTACTGGTAGTAATCCAAGGACGCTTGGCAAGTCACGGTCCAATCCGGAAATGTTTAACCCCCACACACGAAAAGAAGGTAGAAATGACCACCGGAGGAGAACGAAGCGTCGGAATGCAAAACGGACAACGGGGAAAATGCTCGGATGCATGAGACGAACACGTATGCAAATGCAATGCACATGATGACATGATATGAGATGCATGAAAACAACAACAACACACGGAGACAAAAACCCGAACCCGAGAAAATAAAATAACTTAGTGCCGGAAACGGCAAGAGTTGGAGTACATATTAGGTAAGTTACATCCGGGGTGTTACAACGCTCCTGTTGCTTACCCGAATTTGGTGCTCCAAAGGGGTGTTTACGGATTTTCCGCGCGGCGTATCCGATGCTGCTGAATTCTATCGAGCCGATGAAGGGAGTTCGACGGAGAAGTTGTTCTGGTCTCAATATCTTGGACCAGAACATCCGGTATCCTTCAGCGACCAGCTGAAACAGTTGGTCGAGCTGCACAAGGCAGTCGAGCTGGCCATGAGGGCCCTGATAGTCTGGCTATGGCCTGCCTCACCGGTACCCAGCAGCTACTTCGGGCTTGTGAAGCGGCTTGTTAGTGCCTGCCCGCGACTTGAGGTCGTAAAGCGGTCGGTCTGTATTGAAGGTGCCCGGATGGCCTTTGCTCGCTGCAAGATGTGGTAGGCGAAAATGGACGCCATCGAGCTGACCAAGGGGCCGCCGAAGGGCAAGGAGCATCGTACACCCGAGCGCTATTTTGCGGATGTCCTCGAGGGGTGTCGTATTGTAGCCACGCAGTGCGTGCAGGACGTATTTTCGAGTGAATACACTCATATTTTGTCTTGTATGATGACAACAAATCCGCTTTGTAATAATTTTTATTATGTTTTGATTGTTTCCTCCTGTACGGCCGTGTTGTATGAAATCTGAGGGTTAACCAGTCGTCGGCTTTAGCCCTCGCATAGGTAGTATGGAGGTATTCGGGATGGAATCTAAACAATCTTGATCCAATTATATGGTCCTTGAAGTTGTTTAGCGCAACGAACCAGGCAACCAGACTATACGGCTTGAACGCCCTCACTTAGCCATAGGAGTTTTAGAATAAAACATAGGCGCAGCCCCTAGTATACGAACCAGAGTGCTGTCAGTGTCTGATCGGGAAGTACCGATCCTTCACGAAATGCGGAAAAATCTCCAACGATTTGAGACCTCCGAACAGCTGACCAGCTCTCGCCGCATCATGACAGTCAGTTTTCGGCTTTCTCTACCGAGGTGCTCATCCGGTTTAGACCAGAACACAATCGTAGTAGTTCTCCCTTTACTATCCTAGCCGATGTAGCGTAACATAGGGTAGCAAGCACAGGAGCCGGGCAACCCAACTATTGACCAAAGACATGATTCGGAGCCAATGCATATAATGCTAAATTCGGGGTGCCGAACTATACTTATAGAAAGTGTTCGGACTTTTGTTGCCGTAGTGTAAGGTGCTATAAATCCCCTGGCAAACGTCAAACGTACCAAAGTGTACGGGTGCTACCTGATGGGGTTATCCACGGGGAATCTGAAAAAGAAAAGAAAGAAAGAAAACATAAAAGACTTAAAGGTAAAAATCTGGGGTCCTAAAGCTCCAGCTACACACTGTTTTCATTGTAATGTAATTAGTACATCAAGGCGCATTGATACAAATAGTGCAAGAAGCAATAGGCTATGTAACATGCCGAAACTAGGGGAGAGCTGCATATGGGTCCTAGAAAACAGGTAGAGTTATCGTTAACGGAATCACCTAAAAAGTTCCCCATATGTCCGCGCTTCTCGCTGTCTTGGTGTATTTATCCTACAAGAGGACCAATGACCAGACCCCCCGATGGGGCCTGTGGGATTGAGACCTGAAAGGAAAACAAGTAAAAGTGAAAGTATGTGTGTATCCGATGTCGGTTGAGCCGTGCCATGGATCACAAGTTGTCTGTGCCTCCGTCAATGCCCATGGAATTTTAAGTGCATAGTTATGTACGCGCGGCATGAATGCCACCACTTGATCGGGACTGAGACGGAGGCCGGATTGCTAGTTGAGCTCCTGATGAGCCGAGCTCTCCTGCTGCAGAGTAGTTCGGACCCTCTTAAGGATGCCTGCGGGCTTGTCAGTCGAATGAAGGGTCTGCTTGAGAAGGCTGCTTTGTACTTCTGCTGCTAGGGCAGCTGTGTGCTCTTCTGTACGGAGAGAGCGTTCCGTATTGCCATTGACTGTTATAATGCCGCGTGGACCAGGCATCTTGAGCTTGAGATAAGCATAGTGTGGCACTGCGTTCAATCGAGCAAACATAGTTCGTCCGAGCAGTGCATGATAGCCACTGCGGAATGGGACGATATCGAAGATTAACTCCTCACTTCGGAAGTTGTCCGGAGATCCGAAGACAACCTCTAATGTGATTGAGCCCGTACAGCGGGACTCTACACCTGGTATGACTCCTTTAAAGGTAGTCCTTGTAGGCTTGATCCTTGATGGGTTAATGCCCATTTTCCACGTTGTATCCTGATAGAGCAGATTGAGGCTGCTACCACCGTCCATAAGGACGTGAGTCAGGTGAAACCCATCAATTATTGGGTCTAGGACTAGTGCGGTTGAGCCCCCATGACGGATACTGGTCGGGTGGTCCCAGCGATCGAAAGTGATCGGGCACGACGACCATGGGTTGAATTTTGGGGAGACTGGCTCTATCGCGTAGACGTCCCTAAGCGCATGCTTGCGCTCCCTCTTGGGGATGTGGGTGGCATATATCATGTTCACCATTTTAACCTGAGGGGAAACTTCTTCTATCCCCCTGTGTTTGGCTGCCGTGGCTCTTCGTTATCGTCCTCGCTTTGCGATCCTTTTTCCCTGTTCTTGGCGTTTAATTTGCCGACCTGTTTGAAAACCCAGCACTCTCTATTTGTATGATTATGAGGCTTGCCGGGGGTGTCGTGAATCTAGCATGGACGATCAAGTATGCGGTCCAAGCTGGATGGGCCCGAATTGTCCTTTTGGAACAGCTCCTTCCGCTGACCGGACTTAGAGCCACTGAATCCGGCGTTGACTATCGTATCCTCGGTGTTATCACCGCTATTTCGGCGCTTGTATCTATTGCGTCGAGACTTCTCTTTGTTATTTTTAACTCGGCGTTGCTTGCATTGTTTTTGCTACAGGCCAACCAATTGTCCTCGCCCGCACAAAAGTAGGTCATTAGTGTTGTGAGGGCCGCCATGGATTTTGGCTTTTCTTGGCCGAGGTGGCGAGCGAGCCATTCGTCGTGGATGCTATGTTTGAAAGCTGCTAGAGCTTCAGCGTCCGGACAGTCAACAATTTGGTTCTTTTTAGTTAGGAACCTTGTCTAGAATTTCCTGGCGGACTCTCTGGGCTACTGGACTATATGGCTTAAGTCATCAGCGTCCGGAGGTCGAACATATGTACCTTGGAAGTTATCGAGGAAAGCCTCTTCCAAGTCCTCCCAACTGCCAATGGAATTGTCGGGCAGACTGTTTAGCCAATGCCGAGCAGGCCCCTTGAGTTTGAGAGGGAGGTATTTGATGGCGTGGAGGTCATCTCCGCGTGCCATATGGATGTGGAGAATGAAGTCTTCGATCCACACCACGGGGTCCGTGGTCCCATCATGTGATTCTATGTTCACGGGCTTGTATCCTTCGGGGAATTCATGATCCAGGACCTCATCAGTGAAGCAATGAGGGTGTGCGGGGCCTTTGTAACGGGCCGTATCATGACGCAGCTCTGATGAAGTCTGTCTGCGGTGTTCGGCCTGCGCATGACTGGGTTTGTCACGTCCGAATAGGTGGCCGTTGTCACGTGTTGAGGTGCGTCCTCGCGATCCGTAGATTGATCTGGTAGGTCCTACTTTATTGTTCAGGTTCTGCCGGAGGTCATATGTATGGCCATGGGCGAATTTACCTTTGCCTGAGTGACAAGGCGGGGCGGGCTGGTGTTCGGCATGGGTTGTCGTTTTGTCCGGCCGGTCAGCGCATTGTACGATGGTGGTATATACTCCGGCGCCTCCTCGTCGAACTGAGGTAGCAATTTATGCTTTGGGTAGCTTTTGGTTGGGCGCTTGAGGCCATATTCTTCGGCTGCTAGGACATCAGTCCATTTACCATTGAGCAGATCCTGGTCAGCTTGAAGCTGATGCTGCTTCTTTTTCAGGCTCCTTGCAGTGGCTATTAGCTGGCACTTGAAGCGCTCCTGCTCAAGAGGTTCCTCGGGCACAATGAAATCCTCGGTGCCAAGGCTCACCTCATCCTCGGAGAGCGGAAGGTAATTGTCGTCCTCGAATCTTTGTGCGTGGCCTGTTTAACAAGGCTAACCTGCGCATCTTCCCGTTCGTCTTGTTAGTTTGTTGTGTCGACGGGGTCTTTGTTGTCTTCGGCACCTTCCAGAGTGTCATCTTCTCCTGTGCCGGTGTTGCTATCTTTACTGCGGCGTGACTTAGAGCGGCGCCGCTGACACCGGCGCTTGGACTGTATTTCGAAAGGTTTATCCTCAACTGGGTCTTCCTTGTCGTCGCTGCTATTTTCCTTTGGTGCATCCACCATGTATACGTCATACGAGGAAGTGGCCGTCCAGCGTCGGGGGAACGGCGGGTTCTGGTCTTCTTTTCCGGCATCGTCGTCCATACCGTCGATGTCCTCGGAGTCGTAATCAAGTTTGTCGGTCAAATCCTCGACCGTGGCTATAAAGTGGGTGGCGGGTGGGAAGCGAAATTCCCCATCGTCAGCCCCTAGTTCGAGCCGGATATAGTTCGGCTGAGAGTCCTCCGCTAAGGACAGACTTTTTAACGAGTTTAGCACATCGCCCAGAGGCGAGTGCTGGAAGATGTATGCGGCGCTGAATTCGAAGATCGATAAACGATCAAGCTCGGCATCCGCAGGCTTGCGTGGTTCGGAACCTACAACTTGAGACGAGTCCGGTGTTCCGGTGGCATAGGCATCGAGTGAGACCAGGTCATCTGCGGCTCCAATGTCGTGGAATCTGCGGCCTCCGTGGTGGGGTTAATCCTCCCATCTTCGGATGGCGCGACCTGCTCCGGCTCTAGGGCGAGAGCGGTTACAGGAGCGATCTCCTGGATGCGGCCCGATGACAGATTTAAGTCATGATCATCGGGGTGATCGGGAGCGGCTACCGCGGTATCGAATCCGGCGAAGATCAAGTCTCCACGGATGTCCGCGACGTAGTTCAAGCTCCCGAATTTGACCTGATGGCCAGGGACGTAGCTTTCGATCTGCTCCAGATGGCCAAACGAGTTGGCCCGCGGTGCGAAGCCGCCAAACACAAAGATCTGTCCGGGGAGGAAAGTTTCTCCGCAGACAGTGTCATTATTGATGATTGAAGGGGCCATCAAACCTTTCAGCGATAGCATAGAGGAACTCTCAATGAAAGCACCAATGTCGGTGTCAAAACCGGCGGATCTCGGGTAGGGGGTCCCGAACTGTGCGTCTAAGGTTGATGGTAACAGGAGACAGGTGACACGATCTTTACCCAGGTTCGGGCCCTCTCTATGGAGGTAATACCTACTTCCTGCTTGATTGATCTTGATGAATATGAGTGTTACAAGAGTTGATCTACCACGAGATCGTAATAGCTAAACCCTAAAAGTCTAGCATGTATGACTACAGTATTGAGTATCCCCTATTCGGACTAAGTCCTCCGGTTTATATAGACACCGGGGGGATCTAGGGTTACATAGAGTCGGTTACATAATATGAAATCTTCATAGTTGTTCGTCAAGCTTGCCTTCCACGCCAAGGAGAGTCCCATCCGGACACGGGTACAGTCTTCGGTCTTCATATCTTCACAGCCCATCAGTCCGGCCCATAGATAACAGGCCAGACGCCCGAGGACCCCTTAGTCCAGGACTCCCTCAGGGGGGGAGAGGGGGCTGTGTTT
>NC_041380.1:398719945-398733991 GCF_002162155.2 Triticum dicoccoides
GGAGACGTTTAAGGTCTTTGTTCAGACCGCTTTTTCGGCGCAAAAAGAAGTGACGGTTATTTTACAATTCGGCACGATATAAGGGTCTGCTAGAGATGCTCTTATGCCATTGCATACTTCTTGCATCACTAGATAAATAGGATAGCTGCATTCTCCTTCCACGAAGAGGGGTTCAATGTTGCCACAGAAGGGTGGGGGGAGCCGGTTGTCGAAATTTGCCTCTACATTCATCTTGTAATGTACCAGCGCACATGCTCCTTATAACATAATTGTTTGGTACTTGCTTGGGTTGGTGTGGATGGTGAACTCGAGAGGCATAATATATACCACGGATAAGACACAGTAGACAAAGAGTAGGCAATGTAGCGTACATCTGAGTGATAAGAGAGGGGTAGGATAGTGTTATGCTTGTGGTCAGAGGGGTGATTTCGTGACGCTACACTTTAGGCTCGTTTCAACTTTATGGGTTTGGGATGCATCGTGAAGTTACTCTACACCAGATGAGTCCACTACGTTGGAGGCAGACAAGTCCACCACTCCAAAGGCATCTGACACCCCTGTGCTTCAGACAGGTTTTGACCTTGAAATGACACTTTTCTCCAAAAAATGCGTGTTGTTAGTTATACCGTGTTTCAAAGGGTTTCTCTTCTCTTGTTCTGGGTTAACAGCACCAGTACGAGTTGTGAGGCATTATCTCAAGATTCCAAGTTTTTCTTTGCTCTCCAAAGGGGCCTAAACTGAGAACATATCCATATTCTTTGCAGAAGCGTTTAACATGTAAAAATGGGCTTTAGCTCCTACAACCTCATCTCTTTTGTTTACATGAAGAACATTTCAAACTTATATGTGTGATTGCAAGATAAGCCACACATCACTCGTTGTACCCAGTAGAGACATCAAGCTTCAAAATTTTCACCATCTACATGGAACATAACGTAGATCAGATAAAGTGTCTCAGCAAAAATAGCTGGCCTGGCCATTTTTTGTTGAGAATATCATGCAGAAAGCTATGACTATAGCTCTAGTGAAAGATTCAGCTAGTGGAAAACATAGCAAAAACTTGGCTACAAATAACTAGAGTCAATGCCACTGCTATCTGTTTGATTTCCGACTTCGACGGCGGCAGTCAAAGCACTCCGAGCATGGATAGTAGGCCTTCACTCCACTTGTCCGATCCGATTGTAATTTAGCTGGTGAAATCTTAAGTTCCTCTATGAGCACCTGACGCAGCTTTTCATTCTCGTCTCGTAATTCTTCGATAACTCTTTGGTGCTTCAGCACCTGACAAGCAAGAAATGCATCACTAGTTAGTAGTGAGCTATGAAATGAAAGACGGAAATTGTAAACCATTTCGTACAAGAAAACAAACGATTTGCAACAATAACCGCCCTAGCAATTCTGCTACTGTCAGTTGAGACGCGAGTAATATTTTACTCGTTAAATAGGTAAGACACATCATTTTAAAGCCACACTGGGTGCAAATGAGTAAAACCCATCTGACAGAAAGGACAAGGATAGAACTAGCGAGCCATAGAGTAAAGTCAAGAAGTATGCATGAGGAGCATTAGATGTGATTGAACTCACCAACTGAAGTACATTGTCCGTCCCATGCAAATTTACAGCCTGTAAAAATAATAAAGAAAAAGTGAGTGTTTATAATGTCCATCACACAACAATGCATGCACAAGCAAATTGAGCAGCAGAAGACATAGCTGCAAAATATAATAGTGCATCAATATGTATGATACATGTTAGCAAGAACATAGAAGTGAGATTTTAGCGCATACTGCATCCCTGATGTCCGTTTTTGTATCATTCTGGAACAGGGGACTCTGCAGAAAGTTGGCAATGACCTTTTCAGTTCGACCTCCTGTTATCATCTCTTGCGGCATCCCATTCTGGTCACGCAATTCATGAGTCGGCTGTACTTGTGATATTTCATTGCTTGAAGTATGGTGGAAATCGCTTTTGAATGCCTTAGCCTCTAGATCCATGGACATACCATTGGGTGTTTGTCCACTGGTAGGCAAGGACCCAGAGGTAAGATCTGATGTAGCTGTCTCCCCACTGGAATCCCTCAGCTTTGAAGTTAACTTGGACAAAACTTCCTAGAAAAAGTTGTTCTGTTAATGTTCATACAACAAGAAAGGAAACAGAGAAGAAATCAGGACAAATTAAAGTTAAGGTCTGTACTGCAATCGATGATTGAATTCCATGAATTGCTCGTGGTTTCAAGGCAATTCCTGAAAATGAAGAGATACTTTATTGATTTAGCTTCAAGACCATGGCAAACAAGATGACATGCTTGTGCAGAAAGGCAGTTCACAATGTAACATTAATGATTCTAAACTAGTTTGCAGTGCATATGATGTATGTAAAGGAACACAGTAAGAATCATAAGTTGTGGTAAAAAGAAAATATTGAGGAGGAAGCATTGCAGGAATTTAAGAAATTGCCCATGCACACTACTTAGGGAGAGTTCTAGTCTGCTAGATATGGAAGGTTCTATCAAGATGAATGTCCTCCATTGTCACTTCATATTACAAATTAGTGAGAGATCTTTGAAGCAATGTTCACATGCGTGTGCACAGGCGCTGAAAACTCCACACAGCAGTGAACAAAAATGGGAAAACACTAAAGAATAATAGAAGTATTGGTGCATCACAGTGTCATCCTAACCTTAGTCTGATTTCTGTGCAGGCAACTAGACTCATTATTATGTGGCCATCAAGAGAAGAACAGATATACTGAGCGGGTAAGAGATTAAAGATGTTTTTACTTGATGAGCCACTATAATTGAAAATAATCACGACCAGTCTTTCTAGGACAACATCAACAGAAAGTTTACATGGCTAAATAGATGGAATAGCTGCAATGTGTACCTATCCCAAAACCATGTCCTATACCAACTCCGCATCCAATGCCCGCTTCAATGTTCTTTAACCCTGCTTTCCTTAGCTAGAGCACAAGGAATTAAAACGCAAAATCAGATCCAGAAAATCACTAAATACAAAATCAATTTAGTCGTGCATACGCTCATGGGAGAGTGACTTACAGCAGAATTAACATGTCTCGTGACACCAGAAAAAGAATCGGTTGCACCTCTTGTGGCACTCATAACTTGTTGAAGGCCCAGTATCATACCTGACCACCAGAACAAGAGCCATTTGCTTAAACAACAGCCACTCACTGAAATTTAGTCGATTTCTTCCTAGCACGGAGCACAGTCAGTACAGCGTGGATGTGCACGGTGCCACTGTCAGCAAGCTTGAACTAAGTAGCCGACACTACTTCCCTGTGCTTCCCAATCATCAAATTTTGATCTTGATCTGGTGTATGACTTGAACGTTTTAAATACAATCCCGCACGGTTACAACTACACACGGCAGTACGGCACTAACTGTTCGACAGGGTGCCCCGTTTCATCACCCACTTCAGCTGTTCGACGAAATGCCGAACCCGCCGACTGGTGACGAACTCGATCGATGTCCATCCTGATTATCCTAAGAATAGAAGGAACAGCAGCGCGTGGAAGGTTTGATTCTTATTACCTAGGTAGATGGGGCGGCCGACGCCGATTCCGACGCCGCAGCCGACGCCGGCGCCAGTGAAGACCTGAAGAACCTTCACGCTGAAGGGGTTCTCCATCTGGAAAGCGGGTGCGGGCGGAAGCCTCCGTTCCCGCCGACTCGCCATCGGCGTCGGCCTCCGTCGACAGGAGGGGGAGGGGGTTGGTCGCGGCAACTACCTTTCAAGCTGCGTCGTCGCCGTCACAGCTATTGCAATGGAGAAACGAGTACAGGAGTGAGGTAGCACCGGTGGCTGGCCGTCGATGAGTTGGGCCTACTCGTGGAACACACGGCGGCTGGGCTAAACTGAAGGACGGGCCATGTGCGCCCATCACCCCTTGCAATTTCCAAACCCCAACTTCACACTTTAAAAACAAAATCTTTCTTTTAGAACCTCTGTCCCTTTTTAGAACCGTTCAAAATGAGGAAAAATATAGGAAGTTTTTCTTTGGGGGGACTAGGGATGTTTTTTTTTCAGGAAACTATCGATCTATTCATTTTCAATCATAGCAGTACAACGAACACCAGAAATAATAAAAATTGCATCGAGATTCATAGACCACCTAGCAATAATTACAAGCACTAAAGCGAGTTGAAGCCGCGCCGTCGTCGTCGCCTCTCCCTCACCGGAGCCGACCACAACTTGTTGTAGTAGATAGTCGGCAAATCGTTGTGCTAAGACCCTATAGGACCAACACACCAGAAGGGTTGCCGGTGAAGAGAAGTTTAGATCGGAAGGATCCAATCTGAAGATGCATGAACAAAGATGAATAAAGACCAGATCCGAGTGGATCCAAAAAACACAACCACCGACCGAATCCTGCGAGATCCGCTAGAGACACACCTCCACATGCTCTCCGACGATGCTAGACACATCATCGGGACGGAGGCTAGGCGGGAAGAACCTTATTCCATCTTCAAGAAGCCACCGTCGTCTCGTCTTCTTGAGCAGGACATAAACCCTAACAAAACTTAAAGAAGCACCTGAAAATGGAGTCATCCCTCCAGGAAGGGCCAGGATCCACCGCGCACCCATGGCCCTAAGGCCACGGGAGACATGGGAGATCAGCGGCACCACCGCCGACGGGAGGCAGAAACCCTAGCCGCCTTTTCTTGGAGGAGTGACTAGGAATGTTAGATGGTAGGATCTACATAGAAAAAAAAACTTTAATGCCATTTGAAACACAAGGATTGATATCTTACATTCCTTTGAGATATATATGGATTGGGATGCTTCATATAAAATTTGGAGGAAACCAAACATCAGGTCCCACCTCATATTTTCCTCTATTCGTGTCTATATTTCATGTGCTTTCTACACGACATCCAAATGATAGTTTTGAAGTTTTTCCACATAAATTCAAAATAGACAACATATTTAATTTATGTGTTTTTTTCTTTTCTATTCCTGTATTTTAAAGTCTTGCGTTTCTAACAGCACATATATCCTACTATATGTCCCATTAGGTACTGCTCTGGGATCCGTATGTGGGTGTTTTATGAGCTGGTCCGAATAATGTTATAACATGTACTTCCTCCGTTCAAATATTTATGGCCTAATATGTTTTTTGAAGTTGTCTTTCACCATTGATAATATTATTAAAATATGAGTTGCATGATATTAAAAAAAATACCGTTACAAACTCTTTTCACATACGAATTCAATGGTATATTGTTTTTAACAAAAAATATTTGTGTTATTAACTTGTAATCATGATACATCATATAGTAGCTGAGGAATGAGCTCAAAGGGAGCATCGTCAAACCACTCTCTGGAAGAGCCTCTCCTAGCGAACTCATAGGCAACAACATTATGCTCTCTAAAACAATGCTAAGGCCTCCTTTAGTTTAGAGGAATTTCATAGGAATTCTAGAAGATAGGATTCTTATAGAATTTTTTCCTTTAGAGCCCTTTGGTTCATAGGAATGGATTCCTATTCCTACATAGGATTGGTTCCTATCCTCCACATTTCATAGGAAAATAAAAAAAAGCCTAGACTCAATGGAAAAATTCCTTTGATGTCAACCAAATGACATCTTGTTTCCTATTCCTACTCATAGGATTTGAGATACATGTCATCTCATTTCCTACAAGATTCCTATTCCTATGATAATCCTATCCTATGAACCAAAAGAGGCCTAAAAAGGAATTCAGGGAATTCACATGCTAAGGCCTCTTTTGGTTCATAGGATAGGATTATCGTAGGTATAGGAATTTTGCAGGAAATGAGATGGCATGTATCCCAAATCCTATGAGTAGGAATAGGAAATGAGATGTCATTTGGTTGACATCAAAGGAATTTTTCCATTGAGTCTAGGCTCATTTTTATTTTCCTATGAAAAGTGAAGGATAGGAACCAATCCTATGTAGGAATAGGAATCTATTCCTATGAACCAAAGGGCTCTAAAGGAAAAAATCCTATAAGAATCCTATCCTCTAGAATTCCTATGAAATTCCTCCAAACCAAAGGAGAAAGTGGTAGCAGTCGCTGAGATTCCTATCTCCCTCCCTTCTTTATAATCTCAATAACTTATGCATTGTCAGAGTTGATAACTAATTCGCTGCAACTCGTTGTCTGTGCCAAAGAAAGACCGAAGCGAAGCGCCACACAGCTTCAGCTATTAGAACATCGCACATACATCAATCTTATTGTTTGTCGCCACGACAAAATTTCCCGAAGAATCACAAAGTACTACCCCAACAACACCCGAGAGGAGATCATGACCAAAGGGGCATCCGATGTTTTATTTTACATGTCGCCTGGGCAGTTTCTCCCATCCTCCCAACCTCAACATTGCTTTTGGAGCCAACACAACTGCATAGTTTGCAGCTAGAGCACGCACAAATAAGAGTATCTGACTTGCATCATGCATCTTTTCACCACGACGAACTTGCGTCTCTCCCACCACATATACCACGGTGTCGCTGCTATTAAATTACATATGTCATGTTGCCTGAGTAAAAAACAAGTGTTGTTCTGGGAGTTGCAGAAGAAAATCTAGGACCAATTGACCTTCACAATTAGTTTGGTAGGCTTGGCGTGTCGGTGGCTCGTTTTGGCGGTAGTAATGGTCGTTCGGTGGTCTCAGAATCTTGGTGTAATTTTTATTATGCTTGAGATGGTTTGTACGTTCGGTGTACTTTTATAATATATCTAACGAAATACTCCATCCGTTTTTATTTAGACTTCATATTTGTTTTTGTCAAAGTCAACCTTTATAAAACTTTGACAAAGTTTATAAAGAAAAATATTAACATATACGATAACAAATCAATACCATTAGATTTATTATTGAATATTCTTTTTCTGCAGATGATTACTGAATGTACTTTCACATCATATAAATTTGTTATGATGATGTTTATAATGTTTTCTATAAATTTGATCAAACTTTATGGAATTTGATTTCAGTCAAATCTAATATAAAGAGTAAATCAAAATGGAGGAAGTATGTATAGGGCAAAGCAACGACGGACGGTGGATGGGAAAACCACTCTCGTGAGTGTAAAGAACGTTGTCATTTTCACGAGGTCCGTTACCGTTGTGTCCCCGGACCCACTGCTCAGCGGGCCACAACTAGCTTGAGTTCTCGCCCCCCGCCGGCGGCGCTGCATGGATCGAACCTCGGGCGGTCCAAAATTCCCGTGCGCCCGGTCTCCCTCTGTACGCTGGCGGCGGTGGAAAGAAAAAGGGAAGAAAAGAAAACGTTCGTCACGACGCGGCCATTCACGAGGCACAAGGCCAAGCAAGCAAACAAACCACTGAGCCGAAGACTCGGCAGAGCAGCAAATGGCCTGACGCTCACGGAGCTCCAGTCACGGGCGCATAGATAAGGCTGGTCATAGTGGGAGTAACATAAATAGTAACATAAATGCCACATAAGTAAAAATGATGATGTGGCAAGTAGTTAATGAGGAGTGAGGCAAATAGAGTAACATAATATGTTACCATCACATAGCGGTTTCCAATGCATAATGAGTCTACAAAGTAATAAATGAAGGCAACTATGTTACCACATCTATGACACTAACCATTATGAAGGTAGTAACATAGACTAGTAATACTAGTCTAAGTTACTCCCCGCTACGACCAGCCTAAGTGGGTGCCCCGGCGCGGCCACCGCGGCACCCGGGCGATGGCGGCGCCGGCGCCCAAACCGCAGCGGCAGCGACGTCTCGCCGTGCCTATCCTGCTCGCCGTCCTCCACCTTCTCCTGGCCCCGCCGCGGTGCCATGCCGCGGCAAGCGACCTTCTGCCGCGCCGGCTAGCGTGGTCGCTCATGGGCGACACCATACACAGCGCCGTCGACCTCCTCCCGACCTTCGTCGCCTTCGCGGCGCCCGGCGGCCCCGCGGCCGCCTGGCGCGGCGCGTGCTTCGCGGAGAACGAGGCGGTCCTCAGCCTCACGCCCGGCCCCCGTGGAAGCAACGGCACGGCCGCGGGCCTTGGCGGCGCCGTCCTACGCCTCAAGGTCCCCTTACATTGCCCTCCAAATTGCCTTTTGGATTTTTTTTTGCGGGTTCAAATTGCCTTTTGATTGACTTTCAACTTTGATGTTGTAATTTTGATTTCACCGTGCATGCATCTCAGCTTTAATTTCCCATAGGATTCCCAGTATTTGGTTCTCATTAGTAAAAATAGCTAGGAAATTGTCTTCATGTGAATGTGATCCAAACGAGACATACGACAAGGGCTAAAAATAGAAAAGGAAGTTGATTCCCACGAAAACTAAAAGTAATGATTCTGTAAGAAGACAGAAAAACTCGCATGTTAGGGAATGCTAATAGGATGCCCACGAGTTATATCATTCGTTAGTGACAAGTTGCAATCATTTCAATCAATAACAACGCCAAATTGCGAGCAAGCACCTTCATGCGAATCTGTCAATGTAATGGACAATTAGAGGCATGCATGGTTCCTACTGTATGTTTTTGTTTTCGTTTACTGAACATAGTCCCTTATATATGACGAGTTTTGCCTGACGAAATATTTCTTGTGGGTCTATATAGACTGCTTCGGCTCAGAGCTGGACATGCATGGACCTGTATGTATTTGCCACACCGTACAGGATAGGATGGGATTACTACACCAGAGCACATCAACACACCTTCGAGATCAAATCGTGGGAAGAAGCAGGAGAAATGGAATATGTACGTCCCGTCCCTCTACGTAGGTTGTTTTCAAATTTCTCCTTATTTACATGGCCACTTAGTTTCGCCTTACTAAATTCTAACAATCGGCATCTCTGGATCGATCTCTGATTAGGTGAAGCTGCATGGGGTTGCCATTTTCCTCATGCCATCCGGAATGCTCGGGACATTGTTATCTCTGATCGATGTGATTCCTCTGTTTTCCAACACCATTTGGGGACAGGACGCCAACTTGGCATTTCTTAAGAAGCACATGGGGGCTTCATTTGAGAAGCGTTCTCAGCCTTGGGCCTCCAACATACGGAAAGAGGATGTGCACTCTGGTGATTTCTTGGCTCTCTCCAAGATTCGAGGGCGATGGGGTGGGTTTCAGACCTTGGAGAAATGGGTGACTGGTGCGTTTGCTGGGCATACCGCAGTTTGCCTGAAAGATGAGAACGGCACTCTCTGGGTTGCAGAATCAGGTTACGAAAATAAGAAGGTACTACATGGCGAGAATGTTAAGTTGGTCATATCTTGCAGTGCATATTTGGTCATGTCGTATCATTTTTCTTATCTTTTAAATTTAATCTTGTAATCACATCTAGTGACTAGTTTTTCGTTTCGGTATATTTGCTATTTGTCATGTGGTTGCAGTAAAGTGCCCATTATATATGATTTTGTGTAATGCTAGGCCTCACAAGTTGTTTCTGTTGGGTTTTATATGTTACAATGATAGGGTGAAGAAGTTATTGCTATAGTTCCATGGGATGAATGGTGGGGAGTGGCACTCAAAGATGACTCGAATCCACAGGTAGCATTGCTTCCCTTGCACCCTGACGTGAGGGCCAGATTCAATGAAAGTGCTGCATGGGAATTCGCCCGAAGCATGTACGGAAAACCGTATGGCTATCATAATATGATATTTAGTTGGATTGATACAATGTCGGAAAATTATCCTCCACCTCTAGATGCTAACCTGGTATATCTCCATTGCCCTCTAGTCCTTCCGCATAATTGTTTCAATTTTTTAAGTTTCTTATTAAGTTGAAAATTCTTGCTGCTTCTTGGAGCTTCATGCTGTCTTTTCTTCATTCATGTGGGTATTTTTTCACTGACATTTTCTTGAGGGACTTCACGATGTATAAGAGTAATTCTAAAAAGCTACTCCTTCCATTCACTATTATAAGATGTTCTAGCTTTTTTCTGAATCGGATGTATATAGACGTGTTTTAGTGTGTTTGTTCACTTATTTCAGTCCGTATGTGGTCCATATTGAAATATCCAAAACATCTTATAATAGTGAACGGATGGAGTAGGTATATTGAGTCTTGGAAGTGCTATGTGCATTATGTGTTGGTTCCAGTTTTATTATGCATAACAGTAATGCATAGAGGTAGACAACAAAATTTCTAATCTTCTATGTAACTTTGTGGCGCTGAACATCTGACAGTGAAACAGTGAGGTGTTGTAAACAGCCGATGCTGTAAGCTATGGCTGTACAATTATCTGTATTTGGTTTTATATATTTGTTATAGTTTCCCTATTATACTTGCTGATAATAGTTCTTTTAGAACGCTTGATTCGTCTTCTGTCATGTTGGTTTCGTCTGTTCATACTCGTGGTTGTCTTTATTTTGTACTCTGCCTAATAAAACTAATAATAAAGATGGTTGTGTCTGTGTGCATCGCAATGGTGCAGAGGCAGGGGGTTTTAACCTCTTTTTCGGAAAAAAAAAGAAAAAAAATCTTATATATTCTGTTTTCAGGTAATGGCGGCTATGTCGATGTGGACCAGATTACAACCACGCTATGCTTCAAACATGTGGAACGAGGCTCTTAACAAGCGACTTGGGACTGAGGTTGTTATAATCAACTACCCTGCAATACATTTCACTTCATATTGGAACAGAGGACTGAGAAATTGACAGCAAGTATATGACGATGATGTGCTTCATCCCGTCCGTGTAGCAACTTGACCTGCATGGCATCATCAGCGAGACGGAGCGGCGGGGCATGTCTTTCAACCAGCTGCTGACCATACCGGAGCAGGACGAGTGGGAGTACAGCGACGGCAAGTCGACGACCTGCGTCGCCTTCATCCTCGCCATGTACAAGGCGGCCGGGGTGTTCGCTCCCTTCACAGAGTCCATCCAGGTCACGGAGTTCACCGTGAGTGCCGGCCGCTTCAGTCAAGCTGCATGCCCTTTTTATCTGCTCCTGACCTCGGCTGATCAAGTGCTTTGCTTCTTCTTCTTCCCCTAGATCCGGGACGCGTACACGCTGAGGATCTTCGAGGACAACCGGACGAGGCTGCCGGGGTGGTGCAACGGCGACGCGGACGGGCTGCCCTTCTGCCAGATCCTCGGGGAGTACAAGATGGAGCTCCCGGAGTACAACACCATCCAGCCGTACGCCAACATGAACGAGAACTGCCCCTCCTCGCCGCCCACCTACAGCAGGCCGCTGCGATGTTGATCATCGATCATTTCTCCATCCCAAAGAAAGATGCTCGTCCGTGCCCTCATGTGTACCCATGTGCAAGCAATTAGGACGTAAATAGACCACGTACGCTTTTACTCCACATCGTACGCTCTCATCCAGCATCATGTAAAGAAGTAGTACTGTAATATGTTACACACCTGCCCTAATTGTGATGGTTTTCTTTATAATCTTTAACACGGATGGTAGTTACATGATGATCTAACCCAAAATGTGACGTTTTGTTTGTAATTTTCTCCGCCCGGACTTTGGGCGCGGCTGGTAGCCAGAGGCACGCAAAGCAGCCACCTCCATTCGTCTCCTTCCCCGTAAATTTCGACTCTCCTGCGTGTCTAGGTGCGTCATCGGCATCATCTTTGCACCGAGGATTATTATACGAGGGACGAGAGAAAGTGCGCTTAGCAGCCGTCCGGGGCCCAGGCGCAGAAAGGAGCTTTCACCTAGCTTAATTAACTTGTCTAAAAAAACTAGCTTAATTAACACCCGGCCGGGTCCCTCCATGCACCATCGCATCGTATTCTTATCTTAATATATGTACCTCGTATGATCGCATCCGCTCTATAAAATGAGTACCTCCACAGCACTCACTCACTCACTCGGAGCCAACCTACCAAACACACATCACTCACTCGGCCACAGGAACCAACATCCATCGATCCATGGAGTCCACGCCGGCGCCTCCTCTCCTGACGCCGCACAAGATGGGCCAGTTCGACCTCTCGCACAGGCATTGCAACCAGCCAGCACAGTTTCCCTTCATGCCATCGTAGCTCAAGTTCTTTTTTCTTGTTATTCTTTTCTTTTTGCGGGTCTTTTTCTTGTTATTCTGATGATAGATCGATCATGCACATGCGTCTGGATTTTTTTCCTGGGAATTTCATTGAGCTTCGACGAGGATTACCAAATTGTCTGTGCCTGAAAATTTCAGGCAAAAATCCCTAAATTGATTTTTTTTAACTTTTGACCAAATCTGCCTGAAATAATATTGATATATCAGCAAACAAGAAAAATTCGTCAATCTTGATGCGGACATGGTTTGGTGCACCCGGCCAAAAGTCGTGCAGCCTTGTTCATCCATACTGCGTTTGTGCAGGGTTGTGCTGGCGCCACTGACGAGGCAGCGGTCCTACGGCAACGTGCCGCAGCCGCACGCGGGGGTGTACTATGCGCAACGGGCGACCAAGGGTGGGCTGCTCATCGCGGAGGCGACGGGTGTGTCAGACACGGCAAGGGGTACAAGGACGCCCCTGGCGTGTGGACGGAGGAGCAGATCGACGCGTGGAAACCCGTGGTCGATGCCGTGCATGCCAAGGGTGCGCTCTTCTTCTGCCAGATATGGCACGCCGGACGCGTCTCAAACTACAGTAATGGCTCTCCTACGTTCTCCTGATTTTTCAAGTATGTTTGGTTGTAGTAGTACGTTTGATTTTTTGTGTTGATTGTTCGAAAATATAGAGTTACAGCCGAATGGGCAGGCGCCGATATCGAGCACCGACAAGCAAGTGAGTCCTCAGATGAGCGCTGACGGTCGTCTCGAGGAGTTCTCACCTCCGAGGAGGCTTACAAAGGACGAGATACCCAATGTCGTCGATGACTTCAGAAAAGCCGCAAGGAACGCCATCACAGCTGGTACGTGTTACTCACCGATACTACTTCACTTTGTGGGCCATTCATGTACTACTACTTACTAGAGTTCGATCATACTCTGTCCAAGCAACCTTTGGTTGATCTATGTGCATGCATGTAGGGTTTGACGGCGTTGAGATCCACGGCGCCTACAGCTACATCATCGATCAGTTTCTCAAGGACAACGCCAACGACCGCACCGACGAGTACGGTGGCAGCCGCGAGAACCGATGTCGCTTTGCGCTAGAGGTGGTGGACGCAGTCGTCGGGGAGGTGGGCGGCCACCGCGTGGGCATCCGTTTGTCTCCCTTCACCGACTACATGGACTGCCATGACTCGGACCCTCAGGCTCTCGCCCTCCACCTCGTCAACAAGCTCAATGACTATGGCATCCTCTATTGCCACATGATTGAGCCAAGGATGGCGCACGTCGATGGCCGACGCCAAGTCCCGCACCGCCTTCTGCCCTTTAGGGAGGCCTTCAATGGCACCTTCATCGCCAACGGAGGGTATGACCGGGAGGAGGGGAACAAGGTGGTCGGTGAGGGATACACTGACCTCGTCGCTTATGGGCGGCCGTTCCTAGCAAACCCAGACCTACCAAGGAGGTTCGAGCTCAATGCGCCGCTCAATGACTATGATAGGATGACATTCTATACCTCTGACCCTGTCATGGGCTACACCGATTATCCATTCCTCGACTAATAACTCAGCTTCCTGCAAAGCTCGAACGATCGAAGAAACAAAAAGGAAGATCGATATCGATTATCTACTGTAGTTTTTCCAAAATTTGGTTGTGCCAAAATAAAAATAAAATGACACATCTAAGATGCTCAATTACCATCTTATTTCAATAAAAGAGTGACAAGAGAATTAAGACTTTATTTACATGCGCGTAATTCATTTCGCCGAGAAGGGGGCTCATAGAAGTGACACATGATGCATGAGTTGAAACTTGTTTACACACCGGAGAGACAAGGTCTCCAGCCTCGCTAAGCTAACGTCCTTGTGGAGTTGGAGAGATTTTTAAAAGTAAGACCAATCATTGTTTTCTCAAGAGTGACGACAGTCATTTGTATTGTTTCATGACGAAACTACTTACCTAACTGCTAAATGTGACGTGAGCATCTAACTGGAACTGTGTTCTGCTATAGTGACAGTTGATTACTTCTATAGTGCCAATATTAGGTAGCACCCACTTTTTATTTAAAAATGAGCT
>NC_041380.1:398734139-398764863 GCF_002162155.2 Triticum dicoccoides
TATGGAAACCAATATTCAACGAAAACTTTATGGAAACCATATTTTAAAGTTTTGAAAAAATCTGAACAAAATACGGGATATTAAAAGGGTGATGTTTTATTGCCACACATAGGTAATCATCCTCTTAACATCCCGTATTTTTTTCGAAACTTTAATCATCCTTTTCTTGTGGTTTTCAATGGTTTTCACCGAATGTTGGTTTCCGCATGACATTCTCCCGGGGATGGTACACTAGCACGAAAAATAATAATAAATGTTTTTAAAAAGTTCTGTTTTTTTATGAATGTTCGTGTTAGTGTCGCAAGCATGCTTAAAAAAATTCATGCGAATCGGAGCAGCAATATTTCGTCAGTGAAAAAACAAAATTTGGGGTTCAATATGTTTTTTTGCACATGCCAAAATGCTTAACCTTTTTGCCTTAAAATTTGCAGGTACTATTTGGATGTGATCAAAAACACATAAAAAATTGTCTTGATTTTTTAACATATCAAATATTTTTTTGGGGCCCGGGAGCACGTGCTCCCGGAAGCCAAATTGAATTTCGGGCCGGTACCCACTCTATCCATGATTTTTTTTCTTTTTAAGGAAAAACTCTTCACTCCATTACTATTGTCATCATCAGTCTCTCTAATTCTCTAATTTTTTTCTCAAAAAAAATCAGTCCCTCTAATTTTACTTTACAACAGTAATTCCAGCCTGCGCAAAAAAAAAGTACAATTCCAGCCGACATATCGTTGCGTAGTCCGTACTACACTACGCGCACTTCCGACTTTACGTCTCCACCCTCCGAACGAATTCAAATCCCAAACACGAACCCCTCAAAAGCCTCTAGGAAAATCGACATTCCAACGCAGCCCCCCACCCCCACCTCGCCTGAGCAGGTCGCCGGCGACCGACAGGCCTTCAGCTCGCCCCCAACCCCCCCACCCCTCCCGCGACGACCCGGGGGGAGGCGCCGAGCGAGCAGGGGGGATGGAGTTCACGGAGGCGTACAAGCAGACGGGCCCGTGCTGCTTCTCTCCCGACGCCCGCTTCCTCGCCGTCGCCTGCGACTACCGCCTCGTGGTCCGCGACGTCGTCACCCTCAAGGTATACACGCCACCATTTACCCGGCCTGTTTCTCCCCCGTAGAATTGGGCTGCGGGTCTGGGGTTCATCCCTTTGGGGTAGTTGCTGGCGAATCTGGGATTTGAGGTTCGTGCCAACTGGCGTGCTTCAGATTTGGGCGCCTTGATGCGTGGAATGCGCCCAATTTTAATCGATCCCAGCTTAGTTCAATTTTGACTGAAATCAGATCGACCTGCCATAGCATATGAATCGACATGACACTTCAAACTCGTGTCTGGACTCTCGCCTTGACAAACATTTAGGTCTTTTAGGTCTGTACTTGCTATAACTAAGTAATGTGATTCGACCTGATTGCTCCTAAGTAGCTAGTACTTGCCTTGCTACTGTCTTGGATGATTCAACATTGATGTCTCCTACAACATCTGTAGTACGAGACTTCACATTGTTTAAGGGGTCAATTTTGGGTTGTGAGTGGTATGGGAGTGGATAATACGGGGTTCTGTTTTTCATGTTCAGGTTTAGATGGGTGCATCTGCTCTGCACATATAAATTCTATCTGCTCTTTCAGCTTAGAATGCACCCTTTTATTTGTGTTATCATTACTATTGGTCTAATGTATTGTGTAACTTCTAGATTACTCTTTACTATCTTTTGGATTCATGCAAGTTCCATGAGTTCTTCACGTTTTTATATCTTTTATGCGAAAGTGGCATGCTGTATTATTGTGTTATCATTTCAACTTTGAAGAATGGCTATGTATGTAATACCTTGCATATTGCATCCATTACCTAAGAAAATGTATAATTCCTTACAACTTTGTGCCCATAGGAGTTGCATGAATCTTAAGTTTATGTGATCTCCTTGTCATTATAAGAATGTTAGTCACATCTAGACACTAAAAATTGTAAACACATGCTTTCACTTGCTTGTGCAGGTGGTGCAGTTGTTTTCATGTGTAGACAAGATAAACTTTTTGGAGTGGGCACCAGATTCAGAATACATTCTATGTGGACTTTACAAGCGGCCAATGGTGCAGGCTTGGTCGCTGAGCCAGCCTGACTGGACCTGTAAGATTGATGAAGGATCTGCAGGGATTGCTTATGCTCGCTGGAGTCCTGACAGTCGTCATATACTCACTACATCAGAGTTCCAACTCCGTTTGACTGTATGGTCTCTTGTAAATACTGCCTGCGTTCATGTACAGTGGCCAAAGCATGCAGCCCGAGGTGTTTCTTTCACTAAGGATGGGAAGTTTGCTGCGATCTGCACCAGGCGGGACTGCAAAGATTACATAAATTTGCTCTCATGTCATTCCTGGGAGATAATGGGTGTATTCGCTGTTGACACACTAGACTTGGCAGGTGTTGAGTGGTCGCCTGATGACAGTGCTATTGTGGCCTGGGATTCACTTCTTGAATACAAGGTGCATGTGCTATCTCTACAGAAACTTCCTGGTGTTTTATGTGTTATGGCTTGTGACTGTAGCCAATTCTTATGTATATCTCTATGCAGCAGTTTTAGTTACCCCGTTTGTTATATTATGGTACTCTTCCATAATTATCTTCATTTACAGTATCTCATGATCTTACCTCACATCTTTCTAGTTTGCTTAAGATAGCTAAGTTTTTTAAATTGAGATGACGTTGCTTGAGTTACCTTATTTGTTGCATGGTTGTCATGCCACACCGTGTTATCTTTTCTTGAAGGGCACACAGCAGTTTACTCTTGTGCAACCACTGGTACTTGAGGACATTATTGCATTTGGTTCATGCCATGTACCTATATGTTTAATTTGGTTTTTGATGATTGATCAATTGGAACACGGGGTTATGGTTTCCCTTAAAACATATTGGGCCATGGCTTAAAAAATAATTCCTTGCGCGATCCTTCAAAAGCACCCTCCATTTTTATAGCTAAACCAATCTTGTATTCAACTCTTAAAGATCTTCTTTTGTGTCCTAGACGAAAAATGAGGTGAGATAGTTCAGTGCAGAGGTAACAATTCTGAGGTAGTGAAATGTAAACTGATCATTCAAAGAACATGTCTTGTGCAGGTTCTAATATATTCACCGGATGGGCGATGCCTGTTCAAGTATTCAGCATATGAAAGTGGGCTAGGTGTCAAAACTGTTGGTTGGTCACCTTGTGGACAATTTTTAGCAGTGGGCAGCTATGATCAATCAGTGCGAATATTGAACCATTTGACATGGAAAACCTTTGCCGAGTTCACTCATGCAGCCTCGATTCGAAGTCCCTATAATGCTGCAGTATTTAAGGTAAATCTGTCTATTCCTATCATTAATTCCCATCTTAGCAGATTTACTGTTGTTTTGGTGTTTGAACTCAGCATATTTACACTTTTACTGTCCATGCCATTTGATTATAACAACAAAATATGACACAGGAAGTGGATGACCCATTTCAGCTTGATATGTCAGAGTTATGTCTAAGCGAAGGCTTGTCTCGTAACATGCGAGACAATGGCACTGGTAAGATTACGAAAATGGATTTATACTCATTATTGCTTGTTTCCCTATGTTCACCCATTCATCATACCATTTTCTTAGCATTTCTTGCTTGGCAGTTCCCTTATCAACTGAAATAGGCTGTGCACGGTCTATGGAATTAACCAAAGAAATCATCAAGATGTTACCCTATCTAACAAAATTGAACAAGAGCATATTCTGGGACATCCTTTTTTGTGTGTACAGTCTTATCAGACTTGTAAGCTTAACCTTTCTGATTTTGGCATTTAATGTGATACATCTGAAGATGTATTTACTTTACTTAGTTATTATGTCTTGAGTCTTGACATTGGTAACATTGTACCCTATAGTGTGAGTCACCTTGGTATGTTTCTTTGCATAGTCAGCAAAATAAGTGTCGGTTCTATTTATGTTGGACTTTTTCTTTGAGTGTTGACTTGGTGTAGAGAATACATTACTTTGCAACACCACGTGTAAGTAAAAACTATTGATGGATTGTAGCTTAAGGCCATCTCGGTGTTAAGATGGGCGGTCTCCTCTAATATTTTCTAGATTTGTGGAGACTATGTACACAATAGCTCAAGAACATACATAACCAAACTGACACGTTGTATGCTGCCTTTTGTGTACTTTTGTCAATTATTTCATTGTATTGTTCTGTAATGAATTTTCCTGTTTTGTTTATCAGAAAATGGCTCAGAAGGAGGTTCTAGAGTAAAATATGCTGTGATGGATGTTCCAATCACCGTGCCAGCACAGAAACCAGCTAGTGACAAGCCCAACCCCAAACAAGGAATCGGTTAGCTGCTTTTACTTGTCTTTTTCTGCTCCAATTCATGCCTCTTGCAAGGCCATTTTAAGTAATATCAGTATAGACGTGATGAATAACACTTACCAACAGTCCCTTAGGTGATTTGTCTTGCTGATTCTCAAAATTCTAGCAGAAAAATGTTGAAGAATCAGTGTGTTGTATTACGGAGAAACCCCCATTGCTAAGATTGCAATTGCATCCAGAGTTTCTTTCTGTGCAGAAACCTTGAAATACCTCTCACCTTTCAAGTTACAAACGTTGTGCAGGTATGCTGTCGTGGAGCAGCGACAGCCACTATTTCTTCACCCGGAACGATAACATGCCTACTGTTCTTTGGATATGGGACATCTGCCGCCTCGAGCTTGCGGCCGTTCTTGTGCAGAAAGATCCGATCCGCGCTGCTGCCTGGGACCCTACATGTCCACGCCTCGTATTGTGCACGGAGAGCCCGCACCTGTACATGTGGACACCATCCGGCGCTTGCTGTGTCAACATTCCCTTGCCAGATTTCCGGATAGTCGACTTGAAATGGAACTCGGCAGGAAGCTGCCTCCTCCTGAAGGACCGCGATTCCTTCTGCTGTGCCGCAATCGTATCCGCTCTGCCAGAGGAAGAACCCGATGAGCAAACCGACGAGACCTCCGAAGACGAATGACGTCCTGTGTCTTGCTTGCTGTCAGTTTGAATTGTAGCCATTATCAATGAAGTTATTATGTTGTAACATAGCAGTAGATCGATTTGGGTGCGGGGACTGTTCTGATCTGGAAGGATGAGGAACACGGAAGATGATTTTTCTTCCGTTATACAACTGTTGTTGGATTCCTTGAAGTTGGATAGGTTTTGTAGAGAGCACAAAATCAAATGGAGGATTCTGGTCTGTCCGTGTGCAATTCTTTTTTCTCCCTGTGCTGAAATGGTAAGCAGTTTGTGAGCCAGATAAGCTTATGTTGAGAGTGAACAGCAAAGGAATCCATTCATTTTCAAGCTGAAAAAAAACAAATATGGCTTGCTTACACGGGTGTGGCGACTGATCCAGAAGTGGCTAACTTTGTCCGGCTGCTAATGAAATCGGCAAATTATCTTTCTTATTGTGTCAACTAGCAGCGTGACGTGCAGACTGGTAGTGTGCCAACCGTGACAAAAATGACGCGTAGAGGCATTTGGAAGGGTCGTCGTATCGCGTGAACCCGGGATGTCGAGCGTGCTGCGCGTGCGACTTCTGATAGACACTGGTAGGAGGATCTTCCTCGTGCCATCAACACATGTGTCAAGCGTGCGACGCGTACGATTTTGACCACATTGCATGAACCAGATACGCTGAAATGAAATGGTACGCAGTTTGTGAGCCAGATAAGCTGTATGCTGTGAGTGAACAACAAAGGAATCCATTCATTTTCAAGCTGAAAAACACAAATATGGCTTGCTTCCACGGGTGTGGCGACTGATCCAGCAAGTGGTTAACTTTGTTCAGTTGTTAATGAAATAGAAAAAATATCTTTTTTTTGAACGAGAGGAAAAATATCTTTCTTATTATGTAAACTGGTAGCGTGACGTGCACACTAGCAGTGTGCCAACCATGACAAAAATGACGCGTAGAGGCATTTGGAAGGGTCTTCGCATCGCGTGAACCCGGGATGTCGACTTGTGGAGCGTGCGGCGCGTGCGACTATATCTGGCCAAACCTCGGGCCGGGCCTAGCCAAGCCCGAGGCAAAAAACCCAGGCCCAGGCCTGGCCCGGCCGTCGGGCCTGATTTTTAGGCCCAAACCCGGCCCGAACACATAAAAGCCTGGCAGGCCTCGGGCCTCGGGCCGGGCCTTTTCAGAAAATCGCAAAATTGACGGGCCTAGGCCCGGCCATCGGGCTCAAAATCTAGGCCCGAGCCCGACCTGGGAGCAGCGTCGGGCCGGGCCGGGTTGGACTTTTTTGGGTCGGGCCGGCCGGGCCGGGCTTCCCATGGCCAGGACTACGTGCGACTACACTGATCGGAGGATCTTCCTCGTGACATCAACACATGTGTCAAGCGTGCGACGCATATGATTTCGGCCACATTGCCCGAAACCCCGGTGGGAGGGTGCTTCCATGTGGTGAACAAGTTCGTTTCTCCTATCGAGTTGTGAAAAAAAGTTATGAAGGAAAATCCTATCGAGGCAACAAAATTATCTATGCATTCAGAAGAATATTGTCTGATTAATTATGAAAACCCCGGATAAATCATAAATTCAAGCGTCCACAAACAAACCTAATATAGAAGAAGAAGAAGAAGAAGAAGAAGAAGAAGAAGAATAGAACCCATACACGTCAAGCCTTACCAAGGTTGTCAGAATCACGATTCTGTCATACGATTTTATGACTTTACGATCCAAACTAACCCTTATGATTCTACGATTTCAGTTCTTAGAATCTACGTTTCTAAAATTCTGATAGTGAAGATTCTACGATTTGTCATCCTACCATCGAAGCTCCGATCCAATTCAAAATCGCGATTCTGACAACCTTGAGCTTTACCCACCTTTGGCATGCATTTGGTGATAGGCAACTCTGATTTTGGCGATGAGCTTCGAAGGCGAGACAAGCAAAAGTTGCGCCAATCCAACCACCACAACCAATCCGTCTATCGCAAGCTCATCGTCGCCGGTCGGATGATGCCAAGAGGTTTGATTCCACCGTGACACAAAGAATAGAGTACGAGAATCCATGGGACACGTTGCAGAGCCAACCACGTAGCCCTTGTCGTGATCCATACGTCATAGGTCACCATCTTTGCCACACAAGTCGTCACACCACCAATCAACATTATCTGTCGATCTCTTGCCAGTTGTGATGAAACATGTGTCCAAACCATAAGGAATGTTAAAAGGGATGAAGGTCTTAAAAGACGACACTCCAATAAGATAACGATGTCAGACATGACATCGTCGTTAGATCCGACAAATATAGATCCTAGGTTTCCTCCTGAAGACTAAACATCTGGTTCTGGGTGGAGGATGTTGTAGATCTCCACGGCAACTCCAAATGAGGAGAGCAATGCCCATGAGTGCCAACACCTATGGTCAACAAAAAGCCACATAGAGCAACACAACCCCCAACCACATACAACCCAAATACCTTCTCTTACATCCCTGTAACGCCTCGGACACACCCGCCGGTGGTCGTTACTCCTGGCGGGATCTAGACTGGCCCCACAGATCAATAGTAGTCTTTTCTGCGCACTTTGTCCTCACTCGTGCGCACCCGAGAGCAACTTCCCGGTCGGTCACCCATCCTGACACTACTCCAAGCTGAGCACGCTTAACTTTGGAGTTCTGTATGAATGGGCTCCGGAAAAAGAAGGAATTTCTTATTGATATGAGTAGTCTATCATCCCTAATAAGCCAGTCTATCACATACACCCCCACTCAGAGGAACCGACGTCCTCGTTGGGCCACATGAACGTTCCCTCTTGGCACAAACGTCTGTGCTTCCAGTCCGGTACATGTGCCATGCCGGGTGCCACGACGGGTCACAAACGTCTTGAACAACATGACCGCGCACCTGTCCGCAAACATTCGTGTAACCGCGAGGGTCGGCTCAGATACCAACTTGTAACGCCCTCGATGCGGCTATATCTCCTACGTGTCGAAGCACGACTTAGAGGCATAATCGCATTGAAAGCAATGTCGCAAGTAAGGCAATCTTCACAACATCCCATGTAACATAGATAATAAAAGGGGAAGGTACATAGTTGGCTTACACTCGCCACGTCGAACAAAGTACATAAATAGCATTACACCATCCAATCACTCATGGCCCAACTACGGTGCCAAAATAAAAGATCAACCCAACATGCGACACGGTCCCGATCACCCCAACTGGGCACCACTACTGATCATTAGGGAAAGACACGTAGTATCGGCGTGAGTCCTCGTCGAACTCCCACTTGAGCTCAAGCGCGTCTTCTGGAACGGAGTCATCGGGCCCTGCATCTGGTTTGGAAGTAATCTGTGAGCCACAGGGACTCAGCAATCTCGCACCCTCGCGATCAAGACTATTTAAGCTCATAGGTAAGGCAAGGTAAAGTATGAGGAGCTGCAGCAAGCGACTAGCATATATGGTGGCTAACCTATTCGCAAATGAGAGCGAGAAGAGAAAGCAATGCACGATAGAATAACTAGAGAACAACCTGCGACAAGCATTACTCCAACACAGTGTTCTCTTCCCGGACTCCGCCCAGAAGAGATCATAACGGTAACACACACAGTTGATTCATTTTAATTAAGTTAAGGTTCAAGTTATCTACAACCGGACGTTAACAAATTCCCATCTGCCCATAACCGCGGGCACGACTTTCGAAAGTTCAAATCCCTGCAGGGGAGTCCCAACTTAGCCCATGACAAGCTCTCACGGTCAACGAAGAAATAGACCTCCTCCCAAGACATTCCGACCAGACTCGGTATCCCGGTTCTACAAGACACTTCGACAAGTTAAAACAAATCCAGCAACACCGCCCGAATGTGCCGACAAATCCCGATAGGAGCTGCACATATCTCATTCTCAGGGCACACTTAGATTGTCTAAACTTCCGGTAGGCCAGCCTAGAGTTGCCCCTGGTGGCCACCGGCGGCTGACGAGGTGGACCAACACTCAGAGGAGCACTGGCCCGGGGGGGTTAAATAAGATGACCCTCGGGCTTCGGAAACCCAAGGGAAAAAGAGGCTAGGTGGCAAATGGTAAAACCAAGGTTGGGCATTGCTGGAAAAGCTTTAATCAAGGCGAACTATCAAGGGGTTCCCATTATAACCCAACCGCATAAGGAACACAAAAATCCGGGAACATAACACCGATATGACGGAAACTAGGGCGGTAAGAGTGGAACAAAACACTAGGCGAGAGGCCGAGCCTTCCACCCTTTACCAAGTATATAGATGCATTAAGATAACAAGATAATATAATGATATCCCAACAAGAAAATAATGTTCCAGCAAGGAACGGACTCCAATCTTCACCTGCAACTAGCAACGCTATAAGAGGGGCTGAGCAAAGCGGTAACATAGCCAATCAATGCTTTGCTAGGACATGGTGGGTTAGAGGTTTGACATGGAAATTTGGGAGGCATGATAAGCAAGTGGTAGGCATCGTAGCATAGGCATAGCAAAAGAGCGAGCATCTAGCAAAGCAAAGATAGAAGTGATTTCGAGGGTATGATCATCTTGCCTGCAAAGTTGTTAGAGTTGACTGGATCCTCGAAAGCAAACTCAACGGGCTCCTTGTTAGCGAACTCGTCTCCCGGCTCTACCCACACAAGATAAACAAGCAACAAGGACACAATCAACCACGTGCAAAGCTCAAACAATATGATGCAAAGATGGTATGCTATGCGGGATGCGATATGCGATGCATATGCAAGATTTGACAAGGAATGGATGAACTGGCCTCAACTTGGAAATCCAAGTGTGCCACTGGGAAGGTGAGGTGATTTCGCTTGAAAATAATATAAAGAACGCCGGAATCGGATACACGGTTTGGAAATGGCAAGCAATTCAAATATGGCCCCGGTCTGCGATAAACAGCAAGTAGCCATCTAAATGCAACAAGCTAAATATGCTACAGCACCGAAACATGACAACAAAATACATGGCAGGGATCCATTCATGAAGCTTAACAAAAGATGAACACTGAGCTACGGCCAATTCATCCATTAACAGGTTCAAACAAGCATGGCAAAAAGGCATTTGGTAAACAGATTTCAGACTTAGTGAAATTAACACTTGTCTGGAATTTCAGATCAGGTAGCACACTTTGGAGCATGAAAACTATATGCTACAGGACCTGAACATGAAAAAGTAAAGCATGGCATGGAGCCACCCAAAGATCTTAACAAAAGTCCCTTAGTGACCTTGAGACAAAAGGGATCAGAAAATACAATTGCAAGCATGTGAACATGGCAAAAACATAAACAGCTCACAGACATAGAGAAAAACTGGAGCATGCAAATCAGATATCAAGTAGGCATGTTTATGAGCTCGATGCACTCACTACAGAGCATGGCATGATAATCTAAGCATACACACGTCAATAATACACATTATACAAGCTAGACATGGCAAGAACAACAACATAGCATGAACGGTTCAACTACAACGTCCTCGGCAAAATCGCTAAAAGTAGACAATCTGCCCAGATTCACGAAATAGTAAAAGTAGAGCTCGATTGACTCAAGCTAGGGTGCTCCAAAATTGCAAACAAAGACATGGATGGATAGAGCACTACAAGATTAGCAAAATATCCTTACTGATCATCCTCAAAAGAGGCACGGATCACTAGGAAACAACATGAACATATGGCATATTGATAAAAACAGATCAAGGACTTAGTGGAATTGCTGTCCCTGAAATCAGCATTAACGAATGCTCCACTTTGCAAGCTTGTGCTAGTCACCACACACATCACAAAAATACATGGATTGCACCTCTGGAAAGATGGCAAAGCATATGACAAAACACATGTAGAGCTCAGGGGCATATCATGCACACAATAATCATGGCAAAAATGACAAATAGCTATTTGGAGCAGCAGATCTGACAATTAACTCAAATAGCACTCTTCCAACAACATTTCGGGCATCAAGATGAACTCAAATGAAAATGATGCAATGAGATTAAATGATGTGCTCTCTGAGACGAACATTTTGATATGCTATATGCCCAAAACGGAGCTACGGATGCGGAGTTAGGATGCGACGAACAATGCCAAATAATTAAGGTTTCGGGCAAAAAAGTCAACCGAGATATTTTCTCAGATCCAGATCCAACCGGGCGCGGACTTCGAGGCTCACCGGAAACTGTTCACCGGGGAGGAGGTTGACCGCCGGAGCTCGACGGGGAAGCGGGGGCCGGCCGGCGTGGGACTTGGGCGGCGCGGTGGAGGCGGCGGTGAGGGACGCCGGCGATGGGGGCGTCGGCGGCGGAGCGGTGGTGGCGCCGGCGCGGCGGTGCCTCGCCGGAGCGGCGAGGCCGGCCTACCGGAAGTTTAGACAATCTAAGTGTGCCCTGAGAATGAGATATGTGCAGCTCCTATCGGGATTTGTCGGCACATTCGGGCGGTGTTGCTGGATTTGTTTTAACTTGTCGAAGTGTCTTGTAGAACCGGGATACCGAGTCTGATCGGAATGTCTCGGGAGGAGGTCTATTCCTTCGTTGACCGTGAGAGCTTGTCATGGGCTAAGTTGGGACTCCCCTGTAGGGATTTGAACTTTCGAAAGCTGTGCCCGCGGTTATGGGCAGATGGGAATTTGTTAACGTCCGGTTGTAGATAACTTGAACCTTAACTTAATTAAAATGAATCAACTGTGTGTGTTACCGTGATGGTCTCTTCTCGGCAGAGTCCGGGAAGCGAACACTATGCTGGAGTAATGCTTGTCGCAGGTTGCTCTCTAGTTATTCGATCGTGCATTGCTTTCTCTTCTCGCTCTCATTTGCGAATAGGTTAGGCACCATATATGCTAGTCGCTTGCTGCAGCTCCTCATACTTTACCTTGCCTTACCTATGAGCTTAAATAGTCTTGATCGCGAGGGTGCGAGATTGCTGAGTCCCTGTGGCTCACAGATTACTTCCAAACCAGATGCAGGGCCCGATGACTCCGTTCCAGAAGACGCGCTTGAGCTCAAGTGGGAGTTCGACGAGGACTCACGCCGATACTACGTGTCTTTCCCTAATGATCAGTAGTGGTGCCCAGTTGGGGTGATCGGGACCGTGTCGCATGTTGGGTTGATCGTTTATTTTGGCACCGTAGTCGGGCCATGAGTGATTGGATGATGTAATGCTATTTATGTACTTTGTTTGACGTGGCGAGTGTAAGCCAACTATGTACCTTCCCCTTTTATTATCTATGTTACATGGAATGTTGTGAAGATTGCCTTACTTGCGACATTGCTTTCAATGCAGTTATGCCTCTAAGTCGTGCTTCGACACGTAGGAGATATAGCCGCATCGAGGGCGTTACAATCCCGTTGGTCCGCACACCCCGAACGCTGCAAATGCACCAATTTCACATGGGAGCCTCTACAAACCTCATCACCAGCTGCTGGTGAGTCAGATCTATCAAAGCACACCCGAATCTGTCAGGGTGCGGTGCGAGTGGGGGTATGTCATTGTCACAAGCAATGCACATCCATCAAAGTGTGTAGAGCAGGACCACCATCAACATACTAGGCGAGACAGAGACAATGGACCAAAGTCCACGAAGGCCGCCAACGCGCAACAAGAAAGACATAAAGATGCATCATAATGTTGGAGTATCACCGCCTAGAGAGTCGTCAAAGGTTGTAGTGTTGTGCAAAACCCATGAGGTCGAGCCTCCCCACAACGAGCGCACACGCCGACGGGTGACACATGAGGAGGCTGCCTCGCCATCACCATTGACTGTGCAAGCTTAGCCTGTACTCCAACGAAAACAAGGAGGGGAGGGTTAAGGTTCCTATAAAACACCCATGGAGCGGCGCAGTCATGTCATGAACAATCACGACAAGTCTAACCATGTGTGATCTTGAAGAGGCACTAGATAATTGCCCCGCGCATTGCAACTGGGACATTCATATTCTAGTGGTTCAACATCAATCATGCCCTGACATATATCTTACACTCCATATCTAGATTTTGGTAAGATTTTTTTTGAGTGTGGCTAGGAAAGTCAAATAAAATTTTGATTTAGTGGAGGTTTGAACCAGGAGTGGTTGCTATAGACTAGGCTAATGAATTGCATGCAGCCGTAGGCGAGGCAGGGATTCGATGAAAGAAAATAGGGGCGATTATTAAGCATTAATGGCTACTTGTTGATTTGACCCTTCGTTCTCAAAATAAATGGATCTAATTAACCGTCTAGCTAGTTAGTTACAATGTAGCTATAGGAGAACGACCCCCTTCGCCCCCCGAGTCGCTGATAACCCACAAGTATAGGGGATTGCAACAGTTTTCGAGGGTAAATATTCAACCCAAATTTATAGATTCGGCACAAGGGGAGCCAAAGAATATTTGAAGGTATTAGAGCTGAGTTGTTGATTCAACCACACCTGGAGATTAATCATCTGCAGCAAAGTGATCAGTAGCAAAGTAGTTTGATAGTTTTGATAGTAGTGACAACAACAATAGTAATAGTAATAGTGATAGCAGTAATTTTGTAGCAAGTGTAACAGTTTTGATAGCAGTAGTAACTTAGCATAAACAATATGGAAAAGTTCGTAGGCATTGGATCATTGACTTGTTGGATGATATTCATCATGAGACAGTTGTAACCTAGGGTGATACGACACTAGCTCTAGTTCATCGATATATGTAGGCATGTATTCTGTAAATAGTCATACATGCTTTATTAAAAGAACTTGCATGACATCTTTTGTCCTACCCTCCCGTGGCAGCGGGGTCCATATTGGGAACTAAGAGATATTAAGGCCTCCTTTTAATAGAGAATCAGAACAAAGCATTAACACAAAGTGAATACATGAACTCCTCAAACTACGGTCATCACCGGGAGTGGGCCTGGTTGTTGTCACTCCGGGGTTGCCGGATCATAACCGCAGTAGGTGACTATAACTTGCAAGATCGGATCTAAAACATGGATATAATGATGAATTCAAAAACGGTTCAGATCTGAAATCATGGCACCCGGGCCCAAAGTGACAAGCATTAAGCATAGCAAAGTCATAGCAGCATCAATCTAAGAACATAGTGGATACTAGGGATCGGGCCCTAACAAAACTAACTTGATTACATGATGAATCTCATCCAACTCCTCACCGACCAGCGAGCCTACGAAGGAATTACTCACTCCCGGTGGGGAGCATCATGGAATTGGCGATGAAGAAGGGTTGGTGATGACGAAGAACGAAGACCCCCCCTCCGGAGTCCCAAACAGACTCCAGATCTGCCCCCCGAGGAAGAACAGGGCCTCACGACAGCTCTATCTCGTGGATCGCGATAATTCTTTCTCCCTGATTTCTGGAAATATGTGATTTTATAGTATCAGGGGGGTCGTTAGCGGGGCCACCAGGTGGGTACAACCCACCTGGCGCGCCAGGAGAGGGGGGCGCACCCTGGTGGGTTGTGCCCACCTAGGGGCCCCTCTCTGGTGGGTCTTGGCTCAGAAATTCTTATTATTGATATAAAAAATCCTCGCAAAGTTTCGTTCCATTCCGAAAACTTTTATTTCTGCACAAAAACAACACCATGATAGTTCTGCTGAAAACAGCGTCAGTCCAGGGTTAGTTTCATACAAATCATGCAAATTAGAGTCCAAAACAAGAGGAAAAGCGTGAGAAAAAGTAGATACGTTGGAGACGTTGGAGACGTATCAACTCCCCCAAGCTTAAACCTTTGCTTGTCCTCAAGAAATTCAGTTGATAAACTGAAAGTGAGAAAGAAAAACTTTTACGAACTCTTTTGCTCTTGTTTGCATAAATAAGCTTAAATAGCACCCAGGTTTTCAGCCAACATTATAACTAACCATGTCGACAATAACTCTTAAAGATTATAATGACTCATATCAATGACATAATCAGCTAGCAAGCAATAATAAGATATCTCAAACGACAACACGTTGTCAAAACAACCATGATATAATATGACAATAATGGTATCTCGCTAGCCCTTTCTGAGACCGCAAAACATAAATGCAGAGCACCTCCAAAGTTCAAGCAGCGACTAAACATTGTAATTCATGGTAGAAAAGATCCAGCCATGACGCACCCAACACTAGCTACACACAATGCATAAATCATGACCTTTGTGCTCTACTCAGTTTCTGACGCTTGTTTGTTAGAAGGTGATGACACAACATAAAAGTAAATAGAAAGTCCCTTCGCAGAGGGAAGCACTGATTTGCAGAGGTGCCAGAGCTCAATTTTTAAAACAGAGATAAATGCTATTTTGAGACATGCACCTTTCTTATTCACTTCACGACCATCAGTTATCAACATCTTCCATGCTAAGCACGCTAGTGGCGGTTCCCAAGTGGTAAAAGTAAAGGTTTTGACTCCATTGGGAGTTTTTGTTTAATTATTTCAGAGATGAACTCTTTTTCATGTTTGCAGTTTGGGACCGGTCATCCCTATTACCGCCCATTTTCTCGTGTGATGGCGAGTGAATAAACACTCGACCTGAGAATAACCCGCTTAGCACGGAAGATATCGACCACCTCCTGTCATTCCATGAACGATCCAGGCACACAAAACAGATAATTTTTTAAAAGTTGTTAGAGGTGGTACATGCAAATTTACTTAGGACGGCAGGGTAATACCGTATATAGGTAGGTATGGTGGACTCATCTAGAATAACTTTGGGTTCAAGGTTTTTGATGTACAAGAAGAATCCCCACTTAGTACAGGTGAAGGCTAACAATTTAGATTGAGAAGCGGCCAGCTAGAGAGCAACAACGATCATAACCATGCATTATGCATAAGTAACATTAGACACTAGCATGAGTAGGATATGGACACCATAAACATAAGCATTATAGAGGCCATGTTGGTTTTGATTCAACTACATGCATGAACATGTACCAAGTCAAGCCACTTGAACATTCAGAGGAGGATACCATATCATCATACTACATCACAATCATCTTAACACTATATTGATATCCAAGATAAATCATTATTAACTCCCAGCTACTTATGCATGGCATGAGAAACTATAATCTCTAATTGTCATTGCAAACATGTTTAATCATAATGGGTTGAAGCATGGATGCTAGGTTAAACATATTTACATAGACAAGACAAGTCGAGTTCATACCAGTTTCTCTTTGCCACGACCAGTTCATCGAATGTCGTCATTATTGCCTTTCACTTGCATGACCGAATGATATGAAAATAATAATAGTGCAAGAGTGCCATGGACTAAGCTGGAATCTGCAAACATTTTATTCAATAGGAGAAGACAAGGTAAAATGGGCTCTTATTAGTTCAACAACTATTCATATGAAAGCCACTCAACATTTTCATTGCGATCTTCTCGTCAGTACAACTCGAATAAAAGAAAAGAAATTCAGAGAAACACACTGAAATATTTTTGGAGTTTTTGGTTTTGTTCAACAATCAAATAAAAGGGAAATGCAAAAACGAGAAAAACTATTTACACGAGAAAGCTCCCAACAAGCAAAAGAAGAACAAGAAAATATTTTTGGTTTTTCTTTTTAGTACTACTACTAAGCATGCATAGAAAGTAAATTAACTACAACTAATTTTTTTTGGGTTTTTCTAAAGTTTTTCAAACACACAAGGAGAAAGCAAGGAAATAAATCTAAGCATGGATGATACAATGAAAAAGTATGAGCACCGACAAATGGGATGATATGCATGAATGTAATGTCGGTGAGAAACACATACTCCCCCAAGCTTAGGCTTTTGGCCTAAGTTGGTAATTGGTCAGTAGCCTGGAGGGTAGTAGGGGTGCTGAGGAGCGGGCATCCACTCGTCCGAGTGCTGGGGGGGGCTTGCTGTGCCGCTTCCGCAGCAGCCTGAGCATTTCGGTAGGTGATGATATCTGCAGGCATAATCCTATATCCGCCCCTGACAGAAGAATCAAATAAAGCAGGAGCAGGTAATGGAATAACATCACGAGTCCTCACACTAAAAACCAGGTTATATAGAATAGGGATGTGAGGAGATTCTATATTAGTAAAATGGTGGTGATCCATGGTTGGACGGTCTAGGTAAACTTTGGTCAGGGGGAAATCATGGGTGTATCTCAACCTCAAAGTGAGCCGCCAAGCGAGTAGCATAAATCCCACCATGTATTTTGCCCTTAGATTTATTAAGATGGAGGCGACGAGCCACAATAGCTCCCAAGCTATAAGTGTCGTCGCGTTCTAATGCATGACGTAAAACAACAAGGTCTGGTGAACTAAGTGCACCCACCTTCTCCCTAGCAAGAAAACATTTGGTAATAAAAAGTGCAAAGTAACGAACAACGGGAAAATGTAAGCCAGTGGCAGTGATGGCTGACACTCCTCTCTCATCACCCACGATCAGAGTGCGGTAAAAATCCTCAAACTCGGTCGCCCTAGGCGCAACCAAGCTTCCATCAGACGGAATCATGCATATGTCACAAAACTCAGTAAGTGGTATCTGATGGTTTTTAGCATATAAACTAAAGCTCACTTCAGGAGGATTATTTTTAGGCAAGAAAGTAAAGCTCTGAACAAAGACGTTTGTGAGGATGTGGTGCTAGTCATGCTCATCTGCGATGAAGTCGGTGAGGCCGGCATTAGCAATATATTGCATGAACTCCTCAAGAATTCCATCCTCTTCCAGGAACGGGGTGTGCGGCCATTCACACGGTCGTACTTCTACCAACCTCCGAGGGTGGAGATCATTGTCAGAAAACTCCCCAATAACACCCTTGGAGTTCTTCTTAGAGCCAAACTTCCTGAAGATATTCATGTTCGCGTACAATTTTATGAAAATAAACATTTTGGAGTGACAAAAATTTGTCAACCAAACTTTGTAAGATTGATAGCAACTACTCAGAGGGATACATAGAAGCCATAGCAAGCATTCAAACTACTTAGAACACTAAGAATTCAACATGCAAGCACATCTACAACAGCACCAAGAGTAGCTAATTATTTAAAGTATAAACAACTAAATCAAAAACTAATTGGACAAATGGTGGAGTCACATACCAAGCAACAATCTCCCAAAACAGTTTCGAAAATGGAGCTTCGAGCAAAGAGATCAAAATCCGTGGGTTTGAGCTTAAGAACACGAGAGAGAGAGAGAGCAAAGGTTTTTTCTGGAGGTAAGTGATGATGTGGCATGAAGATATAAGTGAGAGGGCCCATGTGGGGACCACAACCCACCAGGGCGCACCTGGGGTGCTAGCGCGCCCAGGTGGGTTGTGCCCATCTAGTGCACCTCCCTCTGATGTTATTTGCACCAAAAATTCTCAAATATTCAGAAAAAATTGTATTAAATTTTCAGGGTATTCTGAGAACTTTTATTTTTGGGTCATTTTTTATTGCACGAGAAATTCAGAAAACAGACAAAACATGGTATATTATTTTATTTAACTAATAAAAATAGAGAATAAAAAGTAGGGATAGAAAGTAGTGCTTACTAAATTCATCAACTTCACACCGTTCAAAAATGATCCATTAATAAGGTTGATCAAGTCTTATTAACAACCACTTTCGATTAACATGAAACCGAAGAACTTTCGTAAACCACTAAGTTACCTCAATGGGGATATGCATTTCCCCAACAGTAAGCATTTCATATTTCTTTTTGACAGTAGGTAGAGGTATTTGGAAACTTCCAATAGTGATTGTCGGAGATTTTTCAATAACATTAATACCATTTGCTTGGAATTGTTTCTTCGGAAAGTGCACCGTGTGCTCATTGCCATTAATATGAAAAGTGACCTTGCTTTTATTGCAATCAATAACATCCCCTGCAGTATTCAAGAAGGGTCTACCAAGGATAATCGACATGCTGTCGTCCTCGGGCATCTCAAGTATAACAAATTCAGTCAAAATAGTAACATTAGCAACAACAACAGGCACATCCTCACAGATACCGATAGGTATGGCAGTTGATTTTTAGCCATTTGCAAAGATATTTCAGTAGGTGTGAGTTTATTCAAGTCAAGTATTTTATATAAAGAGAAAGGCATAACACTAACACCAGCTCCTAAATCACACAGAGCAGTTTTCACATAATTCTTTTTGATAGAGCAAGGTATAGTTGGTATTCCCGAATCTCCAAGTTTTTTAGGTACTCCATCTTTAAAAGTGTAATTAGCAAGCGTAGTGGAGATTTCAGCTTCCGGTATTTTTCGCTTATTAGTGATGATGTCTTTCATATACTTTGCATAAGGAGGCATTTTCAAGATATCAGTCAAGCGAGTCCGCAAAAAGACCGGCCTCAGCATTTCAGCAAAGCGTTCAAATTCTTCATCATCATTCTTTTTAGTTGACTTGGGTGGAAAAGGCATAGGTTTTTGAACCCACGGTTCCCTTTCTTTACTGTGTTTTCTAGCAACAAAGTCTCTTTTGTCATATCTTTTATTTTTAGCTTGTGGGTTATCAAGATCAACAGGTGGTTCCATCTCAACATCATTATCTGGTTCTTTTTCATTGGTTGGTTGAGAGTCTTCATGAACCTCATCATTATCTTTTTCATTATCATTAGGTGAGTGTTCATTACCAGATTGAGTTTCAGCATCAGAGATAGAAATTTCATTATCATTATCAGGAGGTTTTTCTATTTCAGGTTCACTAGAAGTGTGCAAAGTCCTATCATTTTTCCTTTTCTTTTTCTTTCTAGAAGGACTAGGTGCACTAGTGTTAGATCTTTGTGGATCTTGTTCAATTCTTTTAGGGCGTTCCTCAGGATAAAGTGGTTCCTGAGTCATTCTACCTCCTCTAGTTGCAACTCTAAGAGAAAAGTCATGCATATTATGATTCATTTCATCAAGCAATTCTCTTTGTGATTTAGCAACTTGTTCTAATTGAGTTTGAACCATAGAAGCATGTTTTCCAACAACTCTAACATCATTTGATATTCTAAATAACAAGTCACTCAAGCGAGCAATCATATCAAGTGTATATCAATTGTTTCATAACATTTGCATTGAAGTGGTCTTGTTTTCTAATGTAGTTTTCAAACTCATAAAGGCATTGACTAGGATGCATATTGTGAGGATTGTCATTATAATTAAACTTCATAAGAGAATTTACCTCTACCACCTTAGGCATTGGTGGTGTATTAAGCCCATGTATTTCTTCAATAGGAGGTAAATTTTTAACATCCTCAGCTTTAATACCTTTTTCCTTCATAGATTTCTTTGCCTCTTGCATATCTTCAGGACTGAGATATAATATACCACTCTTCTTCGGAGTGGGTTTAGGCGGTGGTTCAGGAATAGTCCAATCATCATAATTTTTCAATATGTTATTCAATAATTCCTCAGCTTGTCCAACAGTTCGTTCCCTAAAAACACAACCAACACAACTTTCTAGGAAGTCCCTAGAAGCATCAGTTAGTCCATTATAGAAGATATCAAGTATTTCATTTTTCTTAAGAGGATGATCAGGCAAAGCATTAAGTAACTGGCAAAGCCTCCCCCAAGCTTGTGGGAGACTCTCTTCTTTAGTTTGCACAAAGTTAAATATTTCATGTAAGGCGGCTTGTTTCTTATGAGCAGGAAAATATTTTTCAGAGAAGTAATAAACCATATCCTGGGGACTATGCACACAACCATGAGCAAGAGTATTGTACCAAGCTTTAGCATCACCCTTTAATGAGAAAGGAAATAATTTGAGAATAAAGTAATAGCGAGTTTTATCATCATGAGTAAAAAGGGTGGCTATATCATTCAACTTAGTAAGATGTGCCACAACAGTTTCAGTTTCATAACCATGGAAATGATCAGATTCAACCATAGTAATCAACTCTGGGTCGATAGAGAGTTCATAATCCTTGTCATCAATAAAGATAGGTGAAGTAGCAAACTTAGGATCACACTTCATTCTAGCATTTAGATATTTTTCTTTATACTTTGTGTAGTAATTTATCTAGATCATCTCTATCATTGCAAGCAAGAATATCTCTAGTTGCTTCTTCACTCATAACATAACCTTCCGGTACCTTAGGCAATTCATATCTAGGAGGGCTAGTTCTAGCAGGTGTTTCAAGAGATTCAGTTTCAAGCTCACATCAGATTCAACAATGTCATGTTGTATAACTCTAGCAATTTGTTTATCAAGAAATTCACCAAGTGGCACATCATCATTATCAAGCAAGGTACTAGCATCATTCATAGTAGAAGTAGCATCATCAATAACTTGCAACATATCAGAATTAATAACATGTGGTGGTGTTGCAAGTTTACTCATAATAGAAGGTGAATCTAAAGCAGAACTGGATGGCAGTTCCTTACCTCCCCTCGTCCTTGAGGGAAATATCTTAGTCTTTGGATCCTTCAGATTCTTCATAGTGATAATATGATAATAATCCCAAGTGACTCAACAAATATAGCTATGCTCCCCGGCAACGGCGCCATAAAAAGGTCTTGATAACCCACAAGTATAGGGGATCGCAACCGTTTTCGAGGGTAAATATTCAACCCCAATTTATAGATTCGACACAAGGGGAGCCAAAGAATATTTGACGGTATTAGCGACTGAGTTCTCAATTCAACCACACTTGGAGATTAATTATCTGCAGCAAAGTGATCAGTAGCAAAGCAGTTTGATAATTTTGATAGTAGTGACAGCAGCAATAGTAATAGTAGCAGTGATAGCAGTAATTTTGTAGCAAGTGTAACAATGATGATAGCAGTAGTAACTTAGCAGAAACAATATGGAAAAGTTCGTAGGCATTGGATCGGTGACTTGTTGGATGATATCCATCATGAGACAGTTATAACCTAGGGCGATAGGCACTAGCTCCATTTCATCGATATAATGTAGGCATGTATTCCGTAAATAGTCATACATGCTTTATTAAAAGAACTTGCATGACATCTTTTGTCCTACCCTCCCGTGGAAGTGGGTTCCATATTGGAAACTACGGGATATTAAGGCCACCTTTTAATAGAGAACCGGAAGAAAGCATTAACGCAAAGTGAATACATGAACTCCTCAAACCACGATCATCACCAGGAGTGGGCCCGGTTGTTGTCACTCCGGGGTTGCCGGATCATAACCGCAGTAGGTGACTATAACTTGCAAGATCGGATCTAAAACATGGATATAATGATGAATTCATAAACGGTTCATATCTGAAATCATGACACCCAGGCCCAAAGTGACAAGCACTAAGCATAGCAAGGTCATAGCAACATCAATCTAAGAACATAGTGGATACCAGGGATCATGCCCTAACAAAACTAACTCGATTACATGATGAATCTCATCCAACTCCTCATCGACCAGCGAGCCTACGAAGGAATTACTCACTCCCGGTGGGGGCATCATGGAATTGGCGATGGAGAAGGGTTGGTGATGACGAAGAATGAAGACCCCCCTCTCTGGATTCCCAAACAGACTCCAGATCTGCCCTCCCGAGGAAGAACAGGGCCTAGCGGCGGCTCCATCTCGTGGATTGTGATAATTCTTTCTCCCTGATTTTTTTCAAGAAACATGTGATTTATAGTATCAGGGGGGTCGTCAACGGGGCCACTAGGCGGGTACAACCCACCTGGGTGCGCCAGGAGAGGGCGGCGCGCCCTGGTGGGTTGTGCCCACCCAAGGCCCCTCTGTGGTGGGTCTTGGTTCCAGAAATTCTTATTATTGATATAAAAAATCCTCACAAAGTTTTGTTCCATTCCGAGAATCTTTAATTCTGCACAAAAACAACACCATGGTAGTTCTGCTGAGAACAACGTCAGCCCGGGGTTAGTTTCATTCAAATCATGCAAATTAGAGTCCAAAATAAGAGGAAAAGCATGAGAAAAATTAGATACATTGGAGACGTATCAGTCGCATGCGCGAGCGACTCTGGAGGCCCGAACCCTAGATCAAGTAGAGCGGCTGATCTCCTCCCTCAATCGTCTGTTGTTGTTGCTGGCGGCGGGGCCAGCGGTGGCGGCACGCCCGACTACCAAAGGCGGCGGGTGGGGCTTACGCGTGAAATGTCTCCGTCGTATGTACTTTTCCTCTTGTTTTGGACTCTAATTTGCATGATTTGAATGAAACTAACCTGGACTAACGCTGTTCTTAGTAGAACTACCATGGTGTTATTTTTGTGCAGAAATAAAAGTTCTCGGAATGGCATGAAACTTTTTGGAGTTTTTTATGGAATAAAAGAAAATTATTGGAGCCAAGAACCACCGGAGGGGCCCCCCAGGGTGAGCACAACCCACCAGGGCACGCCCCTCTCCTGGCGCGCCTAGGTGGGTTGAGCCCACCTGGTGGCCCCGCAAACCCTAATTCCAACTCTATAAAATCCTATTTTCAGAGATAAAATCAGGAAGAAAGAATTATCGCGTTTCACAAGACGGAGTCGCCGCCACCTCATGTTCTTCATCGAGTGGCCAGATTTGGAGTCCATTTGGGGCTCCGGAGAGGGGGATCTTTGATACGTCTCCAACGTATCTATAATTTTTTATTGTTCCATGCTATTATATTATCTGTTTTGGATGTTTTATATGCATAAATATGCTATTTTATATTATTTTGGGACTAACCTATTAACCTAGAGCCCAGTGTCAGTTCTTGTTTTTTCCTTGTTTTAGAGTTTCACAGAAAAGTAATACCAAACGGAGTCCAAACGGAATAAAACTTCTGCGATGATTTTTCTTGGACCAGAAGACATCCAGAGGACTTGGAGTGCAAGTCAGAGAAGGCATGAGGCGGCCACAAGGACGGAGGGTGCGCCCAGGGGGTAGGGTGCGCCCCACCCATGTGGGCCCCTCGTGACTCCACCGACCTAGTTTCTTCACCTATATATTCTCATATATCCCAAAACCAACAGAGAGAGCCACGAAAACACTTCTCCACCCTTGCAACCTTCTGTACCCATGAGATCCCATCTAGGGGCCTTTTCCGGTGTCCTGCCGGAGGGGAATTCGATCACTGAGGGCTACTACATCAACACCATTGCCCTTCTGATGAAGCATGAGTAGTTTACCATAGACCTATGGGTCCATAGCTAGTAGCTAGATGGCTTCTTATCTCTCTTTGATTCTCAATACCATGTTCTCGTCGATGTTCTTGGAGATCTATTCGATGTAATACTTTTTTGCGGTGTGTTTGCCGAGATCCGATGAATTATGGATTTATGATCAGCTTATCTATGAATATTATTTGAATCTTCTATGAATTCTTATATGCATGATTTGATATCTTTGCAAGTCTCTTCGAACTATCGATTTGATTTGGCCAACTAGATTGGTTTTTCTTGCAATGGGAGAAGTGCTTAGCTTTGGGTTCAATCTTGCGGTGTCCTTTCCTAGAGACAGTAAGGGCAGTAAGGCACGTATTATATTGTTGCCATCGAGGATAAAAAGATGGGGTTTTCATCATATTGTTTGAGTTAATTCCTCTACATCATGTCATCTTGCTTAAAGCGTTACTCCGTTCTTTATGAACTTAATACTCTAGATGCATGCTGGATAGCGGTCGATGTGTGGAGTAATAGTAGTAGATGCAGGCATGAGTCGGTCTACTTGACACAGACGTGATGCCTATATTCACGATCATTGCCTTAGATATCGTCATAACTTTGCGCTTTTATATCAATTGCTCGTCAGTAATTTGTGCACCCACCATAATACTTTCTATCTTGAGAGAAGCCTCTAGTGAAACCTATGGCCCTGGGTCTATTTTCCATCATATAAGTTTCCGATCTACTATTTTGCAATATTTCACTTTCCGATCTATAAACCAAAAATACCAAAAATATTTACTTTACCGTTTATCTATCTCTATCAGATCTCACTTTTGCAAGTGACCGTGAAGGGATTGACAACCCCTTTATCGCGTTGGGTGCAAGTTGTTTGATTGTTTGTGCAGGTATTCGGTGACTTGTGCGTTGTCTTCTACTGGATTGATACCTTGGTTCTCAAACTGAGGGAAATAGTTACTCTACTTTGCTGCATCATCCTTTCCTCTTCAAGGGAAAACGAACGCAAGCTCAAGAAGTAGCAATTTTCGATCTTCGTCATCACCAACCCTTCTCCATCGCCAATTCCATGACGCCCCCACCAGGAGTGAGTAATTCCTTCGTAGGCTCGCTGGTTGGTGAGGAGTTGGATGAGATTGATCATGTAATCGAGTTAGTTTTGTTAGGGTTTGATCCCTAGTATCCACTATGTTCCGAGATTGATGTTGCTATGACTTTTCCATGCTTAATTCTAATCGCTTTGGGCCCGGGTGCCATGATTTTAGATCTGAACCGTTTATCTTATCACCATTATATCTATGTTCTAGATCCTATCTTGCAAGTTATAGTCACGTATTACGTGTTATGATCCGTAAACCCCGGAGTGACAGTAGTCAGGATACTTTTTGGTGATGACCGTAGTTTGAGGAGTTCATGTATTCACTATGTGCTAATGCTTTGTTCCAGTTCTCTATTAAAAGGAGACCTTAATATCCCTTAGTTTCCATATGGACCCCGCTGCCACGGGAGGGTAGGACAAAAGATGTCATGCAAGTTCTTTCCATAAGCACGTATGAAAATTTACAGAATACATGCCTACATTATATTTATGAACTGGAGCTAGTGCTGCATCACCCTAGGTTATGACTGTTATATGATGAATATCATCCAACGAATCCACCGATCCAATGCTTACAAATTTCTCTTATATTGTTCTTGCTAAGTTACCACTGCTACTGCTACTGTTACACTTCCTACAAAATCATTGCTATCATTGTTACCGTTACTATTGCTTTTGCTGCTAGTACACCTCGTCCCCCCCTCAGAACATATGGATCTACCCGATGTCGTCCATAGTTTCCTTGTCGACGCGAAGGGGCCAGCAGCCCCCAAACCAAAGTCTGAGATCAGAACTCATACCGCGGTTGAATAATGAGTAGGTAGTTTGATCCTTTTGATTCTTATCTTCCTAGTAAACGGGGATCCGGAGCAATAGGTCGAATTACTATATAAAGAAGACTTTTCTACGTAGATCATGGAATATTCATCTATCTTATTAGGTAACTACTTAACCAGCCCGCTTCACAATCTTTGGGGTCTACAAAATAGTGCGTGCTGCCACTATCAACCAAGGCAATCACTGGCACTCCATTTAGCTGGTATCTCTGTCCATAGTCGTCTCCTATTTTGGAAGAGCCTTGATGGTTTTGTGAATGAAATTCGAGTAGATGTTGTTTCATCTCATGTATGTCTAGAATCTTGTTAGGATTCGTCTATTCCAGGTCAGGAAAGAGCTTATGTAAACTATTGTGATAAGCATAGCCTTCGCTATCAAAACTATCATACTATTTTGCTACTGATCACTTTGCTGCAGATAATTAATCTCCAGGTGTGGTTGAATTAACAACTCAGCTACTAATACTTGCAAATATTCTTTGGCTCCTGATGTCTACTACACAACCTTCTTCTTGTAGATATTGTTGGGCCTCCAAGTGCAGAGGTTTGTAGGACAGTAGCAAATTTCCCTCAAGTGGATGACCTAAGGTTTATCAATCTGTGGGAGGCGTAGGATGAAGATGGTCTCTCTCAAACAACCCTCCAACCAAAAAACAAAGAGTCTCTTGTGTCCCCAACACACCCAATACAATGGTAAAATGTATAGGTGCACTAGTTTGGCGAAGAGATGGTGATACAAGTGCAATATGGATAGTAGATAAAGGTTTTTATAATCTGAAATATAAGAATAGCAAGGTAACTAATGATAAAAGTGAGCATAAACGGTATTGCATTGTGTTGAAACAAGGCCTAGGGTTCATACTTTCACTAGTGAAAGTTCTCTCAATAATAATAACATAATTGGATCATATAACTATCCCCCAACATGCAACAAAGAGTCACTCCAAAGTCACTAATAGCTGAGAACAAACGAAAAGATTATTGTAGGGTACGAAACCACCTCAAACTTATTCTTTCTGATCGATCTATTCAAGAGTTCGCACTAGAATAACACCTTAAGACACAAATCAACCAAAACCCTAATGACACCTAGATACTCCAATGGCACCTCAAGTATCCGTGGGTATGATTATACGATATGCATCACACCATCTCAGATTCATCTATTCAGCCAACACAAAGAACTTCAAAGAGTGCCCCAAAGTTTCTACCGGAGAGTCAAGACGAAAACGTGTGCCAACCCCTATGCATAAGTTCACGAGGTCACATAACTCGCAAGTTGATCACCAAAACATACATCAAGTGGATCACGTGATATCCCATTGTCACCACAGATAAGCACATGCAAGACATACATCAAGTGTTCACAAATCCTTAAAGACTCAATCCGTTAAGATAACTTCAAAGGGAAAACTCAATTCATCACAAGAGAGTAGAGGGGGAGTGTAACACCCTCGATGCGACTATAGCTCCCACGTGTCGAGGCACGACTTAGAGACATAATCGCATTGAAGGCATATGTCGCAAGTTAGGCAATCTTCACAACATCCCATGTAATATATAGATAATAAAAGGGGAGATAACATAGTTGGCTTACACTCGCCACGTCAATCAAGTACATAAATAACATTACGTCATTCAAACACTCATGGCCCGACTACGGCGCCAAAATAAAAGATAACCCAACATGCGACACGGTCCCGATCACCCCCAACTGGGCACCACTACTGATCATCAGGGAAAGACACGTAGTATCGTTGAGAGTCCTCCTCGAACTCCCACTTGAGCTCGAGCGCGTCACCTGGAGCGGAATCAGCAGGCCCTGCATCTGGTGTAATAGTAATCTGTGAGCCACAGGGACTCAGCAATCTCGCACCCTCGCGATCAAGACTATTTAAGCTTATAGGTAAGGCAAGGTAAATATGTGTGGAGCTGCAGCAAGCGAATATCATATATGGTGGCTATCCTGTTCGCAAAAGAGAGTGAGAAGAGGAGGCAAAGCACGAACACATAACTAAAGAGGGAAAACCCGCGGCAAGCATTACTCCAACACCGTGTCCACTACCCGGACTCCGCCGAGAAGAGGCCATCATGGTAACTCACACTGTTGATTCATTTTAGTTAAGTTAAGGTTCAAGTTATCTACAACCGGACATTAACAAATTCCCATCTGCCCATAACCGCGGGCACGGCTTTCCAAAGTTCAAATCCCTGTAGGGGAGTCCCAACTTAGCCCATGACAAGCTCTCACGGTCAGCGAAGGAATAGACCTCCTCCCGAGACGTTCCGATCAGACTCGGTACCTCGGTTCTTCAAGACACTTCGACAGGTTAAAACAAATCCAGCAACACCGCCCGAATGTGCCGAAAAATCCCGATAGGAGTTGCACATATCCCGTTCTCAGGGCACACTCCGATGAGCACTCCATACAACTAAAACCAAACCTCGAGTTTCCCCGAGGGGGCGCTGCACAGGACTCTAGTTCGGACCAACACTCAGAGGAGCACTGGCCCCGGGGGGGGGGGGGGCTAAAATAAGATGACCCTCGGGCTCCAGAAACCCAAGGGAAAAAAGAGGCTAGGTGGCAAATGGTAAAACCAAGGTTGGGCATTGCTGGAAAAGCTTTAATCAAGGCGAACTATCAAGGGGTTCCCATTATAACCCAACCGCGTAAGGAACGCAAAATCCGGGAACATAACACCGATATGATGGAAACTAGGGCGGCAAGAGTGGAACAAAACACTAGGCGAGAGGCCGAGCCTTCCACCCTTTACCAAGTATATAGATGCATTAAGATAACATGGCAATATAATGATATCCCAACAAGTAAATAAATATTCCAACTAGGAACGGTCTCCAATCTTCACCTGCAACTAGCAATGCTATAAGAGGGGCTGAGCAAAGCGGTAACATAGCCAATCAACGGTTTGCTAGGACATGGTGGGTTAGATGTTTGCCATGGCAATTTGGGAGGCTTGAAAGGAAGTGGTGGGCATCGTAGCATTGGCATAGCAAAAGAGCGAGCATCTAGCAAAGCAAAGATAGTAGTGATTTCGAGGGTATGATCATCTTGCCTGCAAAGTTGTTAGAGTTGACTGGATCCTCGAAAGCAAACTCAACAGGCTCCTCGTTAGCGAACTCGTCTCCCAGCTCTACCCAAACAAGACAAACAAGCAAACGGAACACAATCAACCACGTGCAAAGCTCAAACAATATGATGCGAAGATGGTATGCTATGTGGGATGCGATGCGGAATGCATATGCAAGATTTGACAAGGGATGCATGAACCTGGCCTCAACTTGGGAATCCAAGTGTGCCATTGGAAAGATGAGATGAAATCGCTTGAAAACGATATAAAGAACGCCGGAATCGGAGTTACGGTTTGGAAATGGCAAGCGATTCAAATATGACACCGGTCTGCGATTTACAGCAAGCAGCCATCTAAATGCAACGAGATGAACAAGCTACAGCACCCAAACATGACAACAAAATACATGGCAGGGATGCATTCAAGATTCTTAACAAAAGTCTAGCACTGAGCTACGGCCAATTCATCCATTAACAGGTTCAAAAAAGCATGGCAAAAATGCATATGGTAAACAGATCTCAGACTTAGTGAAATTAACACTTGTCTGGAATTTCAGATCAGATAGCACTCTTCGGAGCAACAAAACTACATGCTACAGGACCTGAACATGGCAAAGTAAAGCATGGCATGGAGCTACTTAAAGAGCTTAACAAAAGTCCCTTAGTGACCTTGAGCCAAAAGGGATCAGAAAATACAATTGCAAGCATGTGAACATGGCAAAAACATAATCAGTTCTCAGACTTAGTGAAAACTGGAGCATGCTGAAAACAGATATCAAGTAGGCATGTTTACGAGCTCGATGCACTCACTACAGAGCAAGTCATGACAAACTAAGCATACACCCATCAAGAATACGCAAAATGCAAGCTAGACATGTCAAGAACAATAACATAGCATGCACGGATCAACTACAACATCATCGGCAAAATCACTAACAAGTAGACAATCTGCCCAGATTCACGAAGTAGCAAAAATAGAGCTCGATTGACTCAAGCTAGGGTGCACCATAATTGCAAACAAAGACATGTATGGATAGAGCACTACAAGATTAACAAAACATCCTTACTGATCATCCTCAAAAGAGGCACGGATCAGTAGGAAACAACATGAACATATGGCCATATGAGATAAACAGCTCAAGGACTTGGTGGAAATGCTAAGTCCCTGAAATCAACATTACCAAGTGCCTCACTTTGCAAGCTTGTGCTAGTCACCACACACATCACAAAAATACATGGGTTAAACCTCTGAAAAGATGGAAAAACCCTTAACAAAACATATGTAGGGCTCATGGGCATATCGTGCACACAATAATCATGGCAAAAATGACAAATAGCTAAAAGGAGTAGCAGATCTGACAATTATCTCAAGTAGCACTCTTCCAACAGCATTTCGGGCATCAAGATGAACCCAAATGAAAATGATGCAATGAGATGAAATGATGTACTCTCTGAGACGAACATTTTGATATGCTATATGCCCAAAACGGAGCTACGGATGCAAAGTTACGACACGATGAACATGAGCAAATAATCTGCAGACTTAGGAGAAAAAAGGTCAACCCTAGGGTTTGAATTTCAGATCTGAGATTCGAGGCACGTTTCCCGAGGTTCGTAGCTGGAGCTCGCCGGAGAAGCAGGGGTCGTCACCGGAATGGAAGAAGAAGACCGGGGCGAGGTGAGGCCGGAGCCGGCGGTGGCGATGGCGGCGCCGGGAGGCGGCGGTCGGCGGTGAG
>NC_041380.1:398765387-398773151 GCF_002162155.2 Triticum dicoccoides
CGCGGGAGGGCCGTCGTCGGGCTCCGTGGGCCGGCGGCGGAGGAGATGCGGCCGGGCCAACCGGCGGGCGACACGTGGCGGCGGCGGGGCTATCCGGACATGTCCGTCGATGGACGTTTTTTTCCGGCAGCGGCGGATGAAATGGATCTAAGGTTTCGGGGGAGGAGAAAAGAAATTTCGAAGGGGGTTCTTTAAATAGGCATAGGAGGAGCTAGGAGAGTCCAAATGAGGTGCGGTTTTTGGCCACGCGATCGTGATCGAACGCTCTAGATGATGGAGAGGGTTTTGGGCCAAATTGGAGGGGTGTTGGGCTGCAACACACACGAGGCCTTTTCGGTCCCTCGGTTAGCCGTTGGAGTATCAAACGAAGTCCAAATGATACGAAACTTGACAGGCGGTCTACCGGTAGTAAACCAAGGCCGCTTGGCAAGTCTCGGTCCAATCCGGAAATGTTTAATCCCCACACACGAAAGAAAGGTAGAAATGACCACCAGAGGAGAATGAAGCGCCGGAATGCAAAACGGACAACGGGGAAAATGCTCGAATGCATGAGATGAACACGTATGCAAATGCAATGCACATGATGACATGATATGAGATGCATGACAACGACAACAACACACGGAGACAAAAACCCGAACCCGAGAAAATAAAATAACTTAACGCCGGAAACGGCAAGAGTTGGAGTACATATTGGGAAAGTCATATCCGGGGTGTTACAGGGAGAAACATCATAACATCCAAATATAATAGCAAAGCTCGCGATACATCAAGATCGTGCCGACTCAAGAACACGAAAGAGAGAGATCAAACACATAGCTACTGGTACATACCCTCAGCCCCGAGGGAGAACTACTCCCTCCTCGTCATGGAGAGCGCCGAGATTATGAAGATGGCCACCGGAGAGGTATTCCCCCCTCCGCCAGGGTGCCGGAATGGGTCTAGATTGGTTTTCGGTAGCTACAGAGGCTTCTGGCGGTGAAACTCCCGATCTAGGTTTCTTTCTGGAAGTTTTGGGTTATATAAGAGGTGTTGGAGTAGGGAACAAGTCAGGGGGGGTCTCCGGGCTGTCCACAAGGTAGGGAGGCGCGCCCAGGGGGGTGGGCACGCCCCCACCCTCGTGGGAAGCCCGAGACTCTTCTTGCCCAACTCTTTTACTTCCTAGCCTTCTTCTGGTCCAAAAATAAGTTTCGTGAAGTTTCGGGTCAATTGGACTCCGTTTGATTTTCCTTTTCTGTAAAACTCAAAAACAAGGAAAAAACAGAAACTGGCACTGGGCTCTAGGTTAATAGGTTAGTCCCAAAAATCTTATAAAATAGCATATAAATGCATATAAATCATCCAAGGTTGATAATATAATAGCATGGAACAATAAAAAATTATAGATACGTTGGAGACGTATGAAGCATCCCCAAGCTTAATTCTTTCTCGTCCTCGAGTAGGTAAATGATAAAAACAGAATTTTTGATGTGGAATGCTACCTAACATATTTATCAATGTAATTCTCTTTATTGTGGCAAGAATATTCAGATCCGAAAGATTGAATACAAAGTTAAATATTGACATAAAAATAATAATACTTCAAGCATACTAACAAAGTAATCATGTCTTCTCAAAATAACATGGCCAAAGAAAGCTATCCCTACAAAATCATATAGTCCGGCTATGCTCTATCTTCATCACACAAAATATTTAAATCATGCACAACCCCGATGACAAGCCAAGCAATTGTTTCATACTTTTGAGGTTCTCAAACTTTTCAATCTTCACGCAATACATGAGCGTGAGCCATGGACATAGCACTTTAGGTGGAATATAATGGTGGTTGTGGAAAAGACAAAATGGAGAAGATAGTCTCACATCAACTAGGCGTATCAACGGGCTATGGAGATGCCCATCAATAAATATCAATGTGAGTGAGTAGGGATTGCCATGCAATGGATGCACTAGAGCTATAAGTGTATGAAAGCTCAAAAAGAAACTAAGTGGGTGTGCATCCAACTCGCTTGCTCACGAAGACCTAGGGCATTTTGAGGAAGCCCATCATTGGAATATACAAGCCAAGTTCTATAATGAAAGATTCCCACTAGTATATGAAAGTGACAACACATGAGACTCTCTATCATGAAGGTCATGGTGCTACTTTGAAGCACAAGTGTGGTAAAAGGATAGTAGCATTGCCCCTTCTCTCCTTTTCTCTCATTTTTTTGTTTTTTTGTTGGGACGTCTCTCTTTTTATGGCCTCTTTTTTATATTTTATTATTTTTCGTCCGGAGTCTCATCCCGACTTGTGGGGGAATCATAGTCTCCATCATCCTTTCCTCACATGGGACAATGCTCTAATAATGATGACCATCACACTTTTATTTACTTACAACTCAAGAATTACAACTCGATACTTAGAACAAAATATGACTCTATATGAATGCCTCCGGCGGTGTACCAGGATGTGCAATGAATCTAGAGTGATATGTATGAAAGAATTATGAACGGTGGCTTTGCCACAAATACGATGTCAACTACATGATCATGAAAAGCAATATGACAGTGATGGAGCGTGTCATAATAAACGGAACGGTGGAAAGTTGCATGGAAATATATCTCGGAATGGCTATGGAAATGCCATAATAGGTAGGTATGGTGGCTGTTTTGAGGAAGGTATATGGTGGGTTTAAGGTACCGGCGAAAGTTGCGCGGTACTAGAGAGGCTAGCAATGGTGGAAGGGTGAGAGTGCGTATAATCCATGGACTCAACATTAGTCATAAAGAACTCACATACTTATTGCAAAAAAAATTAGTTATCAAAACAAAGTACTACACGCATTCTACTAGGGGGATAGATTGGTAGGAAAAGACTATCGCTCGTCCCCGACTGCCACTCATAAGGAAGACAATCAATAAATAAATCATGCTCCGACTTCATCACATAACGGTTCACCATATGTGCATGCTACGGGAATCACAAACTTCAACACAAGTATTCCTCAAATTCACAACTACTCAACTAGCATGACTCTAATATCACCATCTTTATATCTCAAAACAATCATCAAGTATCAAACTTCTCATAGTATTCAATGCACTCTATATGAAATTTTGTATTATATTAGGACTAAATTCATAACCAAAGCAAACTACCATGCTGTTCTAAAGACTCTCAAAATAATATAAGTGAATCATGAGAGTTCATCTATTTCTTCAAAATAAAACCACCGCCGCGCTCTAAAAGGATATAAGTGAAGCACTAGAGCAAATGACAAACTACTCTGAAAGATATAAGTGAAGATCTATGAGTAGTCGAATAATTATGTAAATATGTGAAGGCTCTCTAACATTTAAGAATTTTAGATCTTGGTATTTTATTCAAACAGCAATCAAAACAAAAGAAAATAAAATGACGCTCCAAGCAAAACACATATCATGTGGTGAATAAAAATATAGCTCCAAGTAAAGTTACCGATGAATGAAGACGAAAGAGGGGATGCCTTCCGGGCTATCCCCAAGCTTAGGCTCTTGGTTGTCCTTTAATATCACCTTGGGGTTCCTTGTTCATCCCCAAGCTTAGGCTCTTGCCACTCCTTATTCCATAGTCCATCGAATCTTTACCGAAAACTTGAAAACTTCACAACACAAAACTTAACACAAAACTCGTAAGCTCCGTTAGTATAAGAAAATAAATCACCACTTAGGTACTGTTGTGAACTCATTCTAAATTCATATTGGTGTAATATCTACTGTATTACAACTCATATATGGTTCATACCCTCCGATACTACTCATAGATTCATCAAAATAAGTAAACAACACATAGAAAACAGAATATGTCAAAAACAGAACAGTCTGTAGTAATCTGGATCAAACACATACTTCTGGAACCCCAAAAATTCTAAAATAAATTTCTGGACGTGAGGAATTTATCTGTTAATCATGTGCAAAAATAATCAACTAAGTAGCGCTCTCCAGTAAAACATAGCAGCAAATCTCGTGAGCACTAAAGTTTCTGTTTTTTACAGCAAGATCGCAAAGACTTTCCCCTAGTCTTCCCAAAGGTTCTACTTGGCACAAATACTAATTAAAACATAAAAACTCAATCATAACAGAGTCTAGATGAATTATTTATTACTAAAAAGGAGCAAAAAGCAAGGAACATAAATAAAATTGGGTTGCCTCCCAACAAGCGCTATCGTTTAACGCCCCTAGCTAGGCATGATGATTTCAATGATGCTCACATAAAAGATAAGAATTGTAACATAAAGAGAGCATCATGAAGAATATGACTGGCACATTTAATTATAACCCACTTCCCATGCATAGGGATTTTGTGAGCAAACAACTTGTGGGAACCATAATCAACTAGCATAGGAGGGCAAAACAAGCATACCTTCAAAACTTTAAGCACATAGAGAGAAAACTTGATATTATTGCAATTCCTACAAGCATATGTTCCTCCCTCATAGTAATTTTCAGTAGCATCATGAATGAATTCAACAATATAACCAGCACATAAGGCATTCTTTTCATGATCTACAAGCATAGAAAATTTACTACTCTCCACATAGGCAAAATTCTTCTCATTCGGAATAGTGGGAGTATCATAAGAAACTCGAATACTACAAATTGTTTCCACATTAAAAGAGTAATATTAAGGAAAAGGGTAATCATAATCATGACAAGTTTTAATATAATCATCACTACTTTTTATAGCATACGTGTCATCACAATAATCATCATAAGTAGCAACTTTGTTCTCATCATAATCAATTGAAACCTCTTCCAAGATAGTGGAATCATTACTAAATAAAGTCATGACCTCTCCAAATCCACTTTCATAATTGTCAAAATAATATTTAATATCCTCCAAAATAGTGGGATCATTACTTCCTAAAGTTGACACTCTTCCAGACCCAATTTCATCAATATAACCATCATAAATAGGAGGCATGCTATCATCATAATAAATTTGCTCATCAAAACTTGGGAGACTAAAAATATCATCTTCATCAAACTTAGCATCCCCAAGCTTGGGACAAACATTAATTGCAGCAAATACATACTCAAACATGTCATTCTCATCAAAAATATCATCCCCAAGCTTGGGCCTTTTCATATCATAAGCATAATCACTCTCATCATTAATTGTATGTATAGCACCAATAGTGTAACAATTATCATCATCACGATGAGTAATATGAGCAACCTCATTTGGGAGAGATACCTTTTTACCTTTGCTTCTCCGTCTTTTCTTTCTCTTCTTAACATCATGTGTGGGTTCAATCCTCCTTTTGGAGCTCCTTATTAATGAGATTGGTTGAATAGAAGGCTCCTCCTCGTTACATTATTTATCACAAGAAATAATAGGAGTATATTGGGAAGTCTCTTCCCTTTCATTAGTATTCTCTTCATCTTCTATTTATTTTCTTGTCTTTATGTATTTGGCAATATAAGGATTTTCAACGCAATTCATAGCACAATACACATAAATTTCCTCTAGATCAAAATCAAGAACTTTATCAAGGGAAAATTATGGAATATCCTTAGTTATACGTTTCATTTCTTCATAACCCAGAAGCAAACTAAGTTCATTATGATGCGCAAGGGAAATCAAGTCATCACAATTTTTGGACACGATTCGATCATGAAACAGTTTGCATTGGATATTTAAATGATCACGTTCATTGCAAAGTTCACAAGGATGGCAAAGAAATTTTAAATCTTAAGCACAAGTATCTAGCCTTTCTTTCAACCATTTAGTTTCTAAATACTTATGCCTCTTGCAAAATCTATCTTCCCTATTTGGTGTGTGCTTGCAAGCTCTATGCACTCCACAAAAATTGACATGCTTATAAGAGACATTTTCATCATGACTAGTGCAATCATCATTAGTACCATGGATATTCAAGGAATTCATACTAACAACATTGCAATCATGCTCATCATTCAAAGATTTAGTGCCAAACATTCCAATGCATTCTTCCTCTAGCAATTTGGCACAATTATCGAAATCCTTATTTTCATGAAAGATATTAAAAAGATGAAGCATATGAGGTACCCTCAATTCCATTTTTTGTAATTTTCTTTTATAAACTAAACTAGTGATAAAACAAGAAACTAAAAGATTCGATTGCAAGATCTAAAGATATACCTTCAAGCACTAACCTCCCCGGCAACGGTGCCAGAAAAGAACTTGATGTCTACTACACAACCTTCTTCTTGTCGACGTTGTTGGGCCTCCAAGTGCAGAGGTTTGTAGGACAGTAGCAAATTTCCCTCAAGTGGATGACCTAAGGTTTATCAATCCGTGGGAGGCGTAGGATGAAGATGGTCTCTCTCAAACAACCTACAACCAAATAACAAAGAGTCTCTTATGTCCCCAACACACCCAATACAATGGTAAATTGTATAGGTGCACTAGTTTGGCGAAGAGATGGTGATACAAGTGCAATATGGATAGTAGATAAAGGTTTTTATAATCTGAAATATAAGAATAAAAAGGTAACTAATGATAAAAGTGAGCATAAACGGTATTGCATTGTGTTGAAACAAGGCCTAGGGTTCATACTTTCACTAGTGCAAGTTCTCTCAACAATAATAACATAATTGGATCATATAACTATCCCTCAACATGCAACAAAGAGTCACTCCAAAGTCACTAATAGCGGAGAACAAACCAAGAGATTATTGTAGGGTACAAAACCACCTCAAAGTTATTCTTTCTGATCGATCTATTCAAGAGTTCATACTAGAATAACACCTTAAGACACGAATCAACCAAAACCCTAATGTCACCTAGATACTCCAATGTCAGCTCAAGTATCCGTGGGTATGATTATACGATATGCATCACACAATCTCATATTCATCTATTCAACCAACACAAAGAACTTCAAAGAGTGCCCCAAAGTTTCTACCGGAGAGTCAAGACGAAAACGTGTGCCAACACCTATGCATAAGTTCACGAGGTCACGAAACTCGCAAGTTGATCACCAAAACATACATCAAGTGGATCACGTGATATCCCATTGTCACCACAGATAAGCACATGCAAGACATACATCAAGTGTTCTCAAATCCTTAAAGACTCAATCCGATAAGATAACTTCAAAGGGAAAACTCAATTCATCACAAGAGAGTAGAGGGGGAGAAACATCATAAGATCCAAATATAATACTCCCTCCATTTTTGTATACAAGGCCACAAACCCATATTACAGACACCAAGGTAAAAGTTAATGTCTTCTAAGTCAATGTTGCAAGCTAGCTTGTCTCCTTGTTTGCCGTGTAAATTAATGTGTATTCTTCTCTTTCATGCACATCAAGCCAATCCTCCCACTCCCGCATGCATGCAAGGGATAGTTAATGTCCTCCTTTGATAGTACTATGAGGCAAACATCATTAATATTGCATCGATTAGTGTTAGTGGCTTGTATATAAAAATGGTGGGAGTAGCAAAGCTCGCAATACATCAAGATCGTGCCGACTCAAGAACATGAGAGAGAGAGAGAGAGATCAAGCACATAGCTACTGGTACATACCCTCAGCCCCGAGGGAGAACTACTCCCTCCTCGTCATGGAGAGCGCCGGGATTATGAAGATGGCCACCGGAGAGGGATTCCCCCTCTCCGGCAGGGTGCTGGAATGGGTCTAGATTAGTTTTCGGTGGCTACGGAGGCTTCTGGCAGCGGAACTCCCGATCTAGGTTTCTTTCTAGAAGTTTTGGGTTATATAAGAGGTGTTGGAGTCGGGAACAAGTCAAAGGGGGTCTCCG
>NC_041380.1:398773505-398820445 GCF_002162155.2 Triticum dicoccoides
GGACTCTTCTGGCCCAACTCTTTTACTTCCTGGCCTTCTTCTGGCCCAAAAATAAGTTTTGTGAAGTTTCAGGTCAATTGGACTCCGTTTGATTTTCCTTTTCTGTAAAACTCAAAAACAAGGAAAAACAGAAACTGGCACTGGGCTCTAGGTTAATAGGTTAGTCCCAAAAATCATATAAAATAGCATAAAAATGCATATAAAACATCCAAGGTTGATAATATAATAGCATGGAACAATAAAAAATTATAGATACGTTGGAGACGTACTCCTTTCACCCATATATACCCACGTATCCTAAAACTTCCAGAACGCACAATAGATTGGGAGTTCCGCCGCCAGAAGCCTCCATAGCCACTGAAAACCAATCTAGACCCGTTCCGGCACCCTGCCGGAGGGGGCAATCCTTCTCCGGTGGCCATCTTCATCATCTCGGTGCTCTCCATGACGAGGAGGGAGTATTTCTCCCTCGGGGCTGAGGGTATGTACCAGTAGCTATGTGTTTGATCTCTCTCTCTCTCTCGTATTCTTGAGATGATACGATCTTGATGTATCGCGAGCTTTGCTATTATAGTTGGATCTTATGTTTCTCCTCCCCCTCTTCTCTCTTGTAATGAATTGAGTTTTCCCTTGAAGTAATCTTATCGGATTGAGTCTTTGAGGACTTGAGAACACTTGATGTATGTCTTGCCATGGATATCTATGGTGACAATGGGATATCACGTGATTCACTTGATATATGTTTTGGTGATCAACTTGCGGGTTCCGCCCATGAACCTATGCATAGGGGTTGGCACACGTTTTCGTCGTGATTCTTCGGTAGAAACTTTGGGGCACTCTTTGAGATCCTTTGTGTTGGTTGAATAGATGAATCTGAGATTGTGTGACGCATATCGTATAATCATACCCATGGATACTTGAGGTGACATTGGAGTATCTAGGTGACATTAGGGTTTTGGTTGATTTGTGTCTTAAGGTGTTATTCTAGTACGAACTCTAGGGCTATTTGTGACACTTATAGGAATAGCCCAACGGATTGATTGGAAAGAATAACTTTGAGGTGGTTTCATACCCTACCATAATCTCTTCGTTCGTCTTCCGCTATTAGTGACTTTGGAGTGACTCTTTGTTGCATGTTGAGGGATAGTTTTATGATCCAATTATGTTAGTATTGTTGAGGGAACTTACACTAGTGAAAGTATGAACCCTAGGCCTTGTTTCCTAGCATTGCAATACCATTTACGCTCACTTTTATCACTTGCTACCTTGCTGTTTTTACTATTTCAGATTACAAATACCTTTATCTACTATCCATATACCACTTGTTTCACCATCTCTTCACCGAACTAGTGCACCTATACAATTTACCATTGTATTGGGTGTGTTGGGGACACAAGAGACACTTTGTTATTTGGTTGCCATATTCATCCTACGCCTCCTACGGATTGATAAACCTTAGGTCATCCACTTGAGGGAAATTTGCTACTGTCCTACAAACCTCTGCACTTGGAGGCCCAACAACGTCTACAAGAAGAAGGTTGTGTAGTAGACATCAAGCTCTTTTCTGGCTCCGTTGCCGGGGAGGTTAGCGCTTGAAGGTATATCTTTAGATCTTGCAATCAATTCTTTTAGTTTCTTGTTTTATCACTAGTTTAGTTTATAAAAGAAAACTAAAAATGGAATTGAGTTTGTCTCATACGCTTCACCTTTTAATATCTTTCATGAGTATGATGGAAAGGATAATTGTGCTCAAGTGCTAGAAGAAGAAATCTATAAAATGTTTGGCACTAAATATTTGAATGATGAGCATGATTGCAATGTTGTTAGTATGAATTCCTTGAATATCCATGATGCTAATGATATGCAAAGCCACAAGGTTGGGGAAGCTATGTTTTATGAAGATGATATTTTTTGTCCCCCAAGCTTTGATGAGCAAATTTATTATGATGAAAGCATGACTCCTATCTATGATGATTATTGTGATGACACGCATGCTTTAAAGAATAATGATAACCATGAAACTTGTCATCTTGATCTTAATTTTCAATCACATGATAGTTATTTTGTTGAGTTTGCTCCCACTATTATTCATGAGAAGAATTTTGCTTATGTGGAGAGTAATAAATTTTATATGCTTGTAGATAATGAAAAGAATGCTTTAGGTGCTGGTTATATTGTTGAATTAATTCATGATGATACTGAAAAATATTATGAGGGAGGAACATATGCTTGTAGGAATTGCAATAATATCAAGTTTCCCCTCTAGATGCTTAAAATTTTGAAGTTATGCTTGTTTTACCTTCCTATGCAAGTTGATCCTTGTTCCCACAAGTTGTTTGCTCACAAAATCCCTATGCATAGGAAGAGGGTTAGACTTAAATGTGCTAGTCATATTCTTCATGATGCTCTCTTTATGTTTCAATTCCTATTCTTTATGTGAGCATCATTGAAATCATCATGCCTAGCTAGGGGCGTTAAACGATAGCGCTTGTTGGGAGGAAACCCAATTTTATTTTTGTTCCTTGCTTTTTGTTCCTGTTTAGTAATAAATAATTCATCTAGCCTCTGTTTGGATGTGGTTTTATGCTTTTAATTAGTGTTTGTGCTAAGTAGAACCTTTGGGAAGACTTGGGGAAAGTCTTGTTGATCATGTTGTAAAAAACAGAAACTTTAGTGCTCACGAGAATTGCTGCCATTTTTATTTGGGGAGTGATATTTAGTTAATTATTTTTGCAGATTATTAATAGATAAATTCCTCAGGTCCATCAATTTATTTGAGAATTTTATGAGTTCCAGAAGTTTACGTTTGATTCAGATTACTACAGACTGTTCTGTTTTTGACAGATTCTGTTTTTCGTGTGTTGTTTGCTTATTCTAATGAATCTATGGCTAGTAAAAGAGTTTATAAACCATAGAGAAGTTGGAATACAGTAGGTTTAACACCAATATAAATAAATAATGAGTTCATTACAGTACCTTGAAGTGGTGATTTATCTTCTTATACTAACGGAGCTTACGAGTTTTCTGTTAAGTTTTGTGTTGTGAAGTTTTCAAGTTTTGGGTAAGGATTCGATGGACTATGGAATAAGGTGTGACAAGAGCCTAAGCTTGGGGATGCCCGAGGCACCCCAAGGTAATATTCATGGATAGCCAAGATCCTAAGCTTGGGGATGCCCCGGAAGGCATCCCCTCTTTCGTCTTCGTTCATCGGTAACTTTACTTGGAGCTATATTTTTATTCGCCACATGATATGTGTTTTGCTTGGAGCGTCAATTTATTTTGTTAGGGTTTTCTTGCTGTTATTTAGAACAATGTTTTGCATCTTTTATTTCAATAAAAGTGGCATTGATAGCCTTTATTATGCCTATGTTACAAGTATACATGTCGCTGTTTGAAAACAGAAAGTTTACCGCTGTTGCAATAATTCCCTAGAAAAGTCAGAATGTGATAAAATGTTGAAACCTTTTGAATATTAATATCTGATAAATTTAATACAGTGGGAATTTTATTTCATACTTTTTGGAGCTAGGGAAGTATGGATGTTGCAGCATTCTTTACAGACTATCCTGTTTAGGCAGATTGCTGTTATGTTTGCATTGTTTGCATATGGTTGCTTCTTTAATGATTCTATTTGAGGATAGGACTATTAAATATGCATAGGCATTTAGTATGCAATGTTGAATAATAATTTTAGTGATTTGCTACAACAGAGTATGATAAGGTTTTTGCAATGGTTTATACTAACCTATCTCACGAGTCCTTGTTGAGTTTTATGTGGATGAAGCTTTTGAGATTTAGGGAGACCGTGATATGAGAGGAATTAAGGAGACACAAAAGCTCAAGCTTGGGGATGCCCCGGTTGGCATCCAACCTTTCTTCTTCAACAACTATCGGTTAGTATCGGTTGATCCTAAGTTTTTGCTTCTTCACATGATGTTTGCTATTCTTAGATGTCATTTTATTTTGCTTTGCTTACTGTTTGAATAGAATATCAAGATCTAAAATTATTAAATGTTAGAGAGTCTTCACATAGTTGCATAATTATTCGACTACTCATTGATCTTCACTTATATCTTTCGGAGTAGTTTGTCATTTGCTCTAGTGCTTCACTTATATCTTTTAGAGCATGGTTGTAGTTTTATTTTGAAGAAATAGATGAACTTCATGCTTAACTTATATTATTTTGAGAGTCTTAAATAGCATGGTAATTCGCTTAAAATCCTAATATGCTAGGTATTCAAGAATAATAAAATTCTCTTATGAGCGCATTGAATACTATGAGAACTTTGATACTTGATGAGTGTTTTGAGATATGAGGATGGTAATATTAGAGTCATGCTAGTTGAGTAGTTGTGAATTTGAGAAATACTTGTGTTGAAGTTTGTGACTACGTAGCATGCACGTATGGTGAACCGTTATGTGATGAAGTCAGAGCATGATTTATTTATTGATTGTCTTCCTTATGAGTGGCGGTCGGGGACGAGCGATGGTCTTTTCCTACCAATCTACCCCCCTAGGAGCATGCGCGTAGTACTTTGTTTCGATAACTAATAGATTTCTGCAATAAGTATGTGAGTTCTTTATGACTAATGTTGAGTCCATGGATTATACGCACTCTCACCCTTCCACCATTGCTAGCCTCTCTAGTACCGTGCAACTTTCGCCGGTACCATACACCCACCATATACCTTCCTCAAAACAGCTACCATACCTACCTATTATGGCATTTCCATAGCCATTCCGAGATATATTGCCATGCAACTTTCCACCATTCCGTTTATGACACACTCCATCATTGTCATATTGCTTAGCATTATCATGTAGTTGACATCGTATTTGTGGCAAAGCCACCATTCATAATTCTTTCATACATGTCACTCATGAGTCATTGCATATCCCGGTAAACCGCCGGAGGCATTCATATAGAGTCATATCTTGTTCTAAGTATCGAGTTGTATGTAGATAAAAGTGTGATGATCATCATTATTAGAGCATTGTCCCAGTGAGGAAAGGATGATGGAGACTATGATTCCCCCATAAGTTGGGATGAGACTCCGGATGAAAATAAAAAAAGAGGAGAAAGGCCATAAAAAAGAGAAGGCCAAAAAAGAAAAGAAAAGAGAAAGGCCATAAAAAAAAGAAAGTCCAAATAAAAAAATGAGACAAAAAGAGAGAAGGGACAATGCTACTATCCTTTTACCACACTTGTGCTTCAAAGTAGCACCATGATCTTCATGATAGAGAGTCTCCTATGTTGTCACTTTCATACACTAGTGGGAATATTTCATTATAGAACTTGTCTTGTATATTCCAATGACGGGCTTCCTCAAAACTCCCTAGGTCTTCGTGAGCAAGTAAGTTGGATGCACACCCACTAGTTTCTTTTATTGAGCTTTCATATACTTATAGCTCTAGTGCATCCGTTGCATGGCAATCCCTACTCACTCACATTGATATCTATTAATGGGCATCTCCATAGCCCATTGATACGCCTAGTTGATGTGAGACTATCTTCTCCTTTTTTGTCTTCTCCACAACCACCATTCTATTCCACCTATAGTTCTATGTCCATGGCTCACGCTCATGTATTGCGTGAAGATTGAAAAAGTTTGAGAACATTAAAAGTATGAAACAATTGCTTGGCTTGTCATCGGGGTTGTGCATGATTTAAGTACTTTGTTTGGTGAAGATGGAGCATAGCCAGACTATATGATTTTGTAGGGATAACTTTCTTTAGCCATGTTATTTTGAGAAGACATAATTGCTTAGTTAGTATGCTTGAAGTATTATTATTTTTATGTCAATATGAACTTTTGTCTTGAATCTTTCGGATCTGAATATTCATATCACAAGTAAGAAGAATTACATTGAAATTATGCCAAGTAGCACTCCGCATCAAAAATTCTTTTTTTATCATTTACCTACTCGAGGACGAGCAGGAATTAAGCTTGGGGATGCTTGATACGTCTCCAACGTATCTATAATTTTTGATTGCTCCATGCTATATTATCTACTGATTTGGGCAATATTGGGCTTTATTTTCCACTTTTATATTATTTTTGGGACAAACCTATTAACCGGAGGCCCAGCCCAGATTTGCTGTTTTATGCCTATTTCAGTGTTTCGAAGAAAAGGAATATCAAACGGAGTCAAAACGGAACGAAATCAACTGGAGAAGTTATTTTTGGAAGGAAACCTACCGGATAGACTTGGACCCTACATCAGAAGATGAAGGAGGAGCTCACGAGGGTGGGGGGCGCGCCCACCTCCCTGGGGCGCGCCCCCTGCCTCGTGGCCACCCCTTCGGTCCACCGATGTACTCCTTTCACCCATATATACCCACGTATCCTAAAACTTCCAGAACGCACAATAGATCGGGAGTTTCGCCGCCAGAAGCCTCCGTAGCCACCGAAAACCAATCTAGACCTGTTTCGGCACCCTGCCGGAGGGGGCAATCCTTCTCCGGTGGCCATCTTCATCATCCCAGTGCTCTCCATGACGAGGAGGGAGTAGTTCTCCCTCGGGGCTGAGGGTATGTACCAGTAGCTATGTGTTGGATCTCTCTCTCTCGTGTTCTTGAGATGATACGATCTTGATGTATCGCGAGCTTTGCTATTATAGTTGGATCTTATGTTTCTCCTCCCCCTCTTCTCTCTTGTAATGAATTGAGTTTTCCCCTTGAAGTAATCTTATCGGATTGAGTCTTTAAAGACTTGAGAACACTTGATGTATGTCTTGCCGTGGATATATGTGGTGACAATGGGATATCACGTGATTCACTTGATATATGTTTTGGTGATCAACTTGCGGGTTCCGCCCATGAACCTATGCATAGGGGTTGGCACACGTTTTCGTCGTGATTCTCCGGTAGAAACTTTGGGGCACTCTTTGAGGTCCTTTGTGTTGGTTGAATAGATGAATCTGAGATTGTGTGACGCATATCATATAATCATACCCACGGATACTTGAGGTGACATTGGAGTATCTAGGTGACATTAGGGTTTTGGTTGATTTGTGTCTTAAGGTGTTATTCTAGTACGAACTCTAGGGCTGTTTGTGACACTTATAGGAATAGCCCAACAGATTGATTGGAAAGAATAACTTTGAGGTGGTTTCGTACCCTACCATAATCTCTTCGTTCGTTCTCCGCTATTAGTGACTTTGGAGTGACTCTTTGTTGCATGTTGAGGGATAGTTTTATGATCCAATTATGTTAGTATTGTTGAGGGAACTTACACTAGCGAAAGTATGAACCCTAGGCCTTGTTTCCTATCATTGCAATACCATTTATGCTCACTTTTATCACTTGCTACCTTGCTGTTTTTATTATTTCAGATTACAAATACCTTTATCTACTATCCATATACCACTTGTTTCACCATCTCTTCACCGAACTAGTGCACCTATACAATTTACCATTGTATTGGGTGTGTTGGGGACACAAGAGACTCTTTGTTATTTGGTTGCAGGGTTTCTTGAGAGAGGCCATCTTCATCCTACGCCTCCTACAGATTGATAAACCTTAGGTCATCCACTTGAGGGAAATTTGCTACTGTCCTACAAACGTCTGCACTTGGAGGCCCACCAACGTCTACAAGAAGAAGGTTGTGTAGTAGACATCAGAGATGCATAGCAACAAGAGGGGAGAGTGTGTCTACGTACCCTCGTAGACCGAAAGCGGGAGCATTTAGTAACGCGGTTAATGTAGTCGAACATCTTCGCGATCCAACCAGTCCTAGCACCGAACATACGACACCTTCGCGTTTAGCACATGTTCAGCACGATGATGTCCCTTGAGCTCTTGATCCAATTGAGGACGAGGGACAGTTTCGTCAGCACGACGACGTGTTGATGGTGATGATGAAGTTACCGGCGCAGGGCTTCGCCTAAGCACTACGACGATATGACTGAGGTGTGTAACTGTGGAGGGGGGCACCGCACACGGCTAAGAGAAGACTTGGTGTGCCTTTGGGTGCCCCCCTCTCACGTATATAAAGAAGGGGTGAAGAGGAGGTCGGCCCAAGGGGGCCGTGCCATAGGGGGGAGTCCTACTTGGACTCTCGGTCCAAGTAGGATGCGCCCCCCCCCCCTTTCCTATTCCAACTAGGAGAAGGAGGGAAGGAGGAAGAGGGGAGAAGGAAAGAGGGGGGTGCTGCCCCCTCCTAGTCCAATTCGGACCAGCCATGGGGGGGCACCCCTTGAGGCCCTTCTCTCCTTTCCCCTAAAGCCCATTAAGGCCCATTACTTCCCCGGGGGGGGGGGGGTCCGGTAACCTCCCGGTACTTCGAAAATACCCGAAACACTTCGGAACCATTCTGGTGTCCGAATATAATCTTCCAATATATCGAACTATACCTCTCGACCATTTCGAGACTCCTCGTCATGTCCATGATCTCATCCGGGACTCCAAACATACTTTGGTCATCAAATCACATAACTCATAATACAAATCGTCATCGAACGTTAAGTGTGCAGACCCTATGGGTTTGAGAACTATGTAGACATGACCGAGACACATCTCCGGTCAATAACCAATGGCGGAACCTGGATGCTCATATTGGCTCCGACATATTCTACAAAGATCTTTATTGGTCAAACCGCATAACAACATACATTGTTCCCTTTGTCATCGGTATGTTACTTGCCCGAGATTCGATCGTCGGTATCATCATACCTAGTTCAATCTCATCACTGTCAAGTCTCTTTACTCATTCCGTAATGCATCATCTCGTAACTAACTCATTAGTGACATTTCTTGCAAGGCTCATAGTGATGTGCATTACCGAGAGGGCCCAGAGATACATCTCCGGTACTCGGAGTAACAAATCCTAATATCGATCTATGCCAACTCAACAAACACCATCGGAGACACCTGTAGAGCATCTTTAATCACCCAGTTACATTGTGACGTTTGATAGCACACAAGGTGTTACAACGGTATTCAGGAGTTGCATAATCTCATAGTGAGAGGAACATGTATAAGTCATGAAGAAAGCAATAGCAATAAAAGTAAATGATCATTATGCTAAGCTAATGGATGGGTCTTGTCCATCACACCATTCTCTAATGATGTGATCCCGTTCATCAAATGACAACACATGTCTATGGTTAGGAAACTTAACCATCTTTGATTAACGAGCTAGTCTAGTAGAGGCATACTAGGGACACTCAGTTTGTCCATGTATTCACACATGTACTAAGTTTCCGGTTAATACAATTCTAGCATGAATAATAAACATTTATCATGATATAAGGAAATATAAAGACCAACTTTATTATTGCCTCTAGGGCATATTTCCTTCAGTCTCCCACTTGCACTAGAGTCAATAATCTAGATTACATAGTAATGATTCTAACACCCACGAAGTCTTGGTGCTGATCATGTTTTGCTCATGAGAGAGGCTTAGTCAACAGATCTGCAACATTTAGATTCATATGTATCTTGCAAATCTCTATGTCTCCCTCCTTGACTTGATTGTGGATGGAATTGAAGCGTCTCTTGATGTGTTTGGTTCTCTTGTGAAATCTGGATTCCTTCGCCAAGGCAATTGATCCAGTATTGTCACAAAAGATTTTCATTGGAACCGATGCACTAGGTATTACACCTAGATCGAATATGAACTCCTTCATACAGACTCCTTCATTTGCTGCTTCCGAAGCAGCTATGGACTCCGCTTCACACGTAGATCCCACCACGACGCTCTGCTTGGAACTGCACCAACTGATAGCTCCACCATTCAATATAAATACGTATCCGGTTTGTGACTTAGAGTCATCCGGATCAGTGTCAAAGCTTGCATCGACGTAACCATTTACGACGAGCTCTTTGTCACCTCCATAAACGAGAAATGTATTGTAACACCCACAATGCAGCTATATCTCCCACGTGTCGGGGCACGACTTAGAGGCATAGACGCATGGTAGGCATGTCGCAAGAGGGGTAATCTTTACACATCCCATGTACTGAATAAGAAAGGGATAAAGAGTTGGCTTACAATCGCCACTTCACACAAATATAAGTTGTCATACATCATCGAGAATACAAACAAGGTCCGACTACGGAACCAAAATAAAAGAAGACAACCCAAAATGCTAGATCCCCAATCATCCCAACTGGGCAGCACTACTACTCAACAGGAAACGAAACAAAACAATGATCAAGATCTCACAGATACTTCCAAACAATTGCAGGTGCCGATGATACCAGTGCAGATGACGCAACCCAGCTCAAGTGGGAGCTTGATGAAGATCTTGATCATTGTTTTATTTCATTTCTTGTTGATCAGTAGTGGTGCCCAGTTGGGACGATCGGGGATCTAGCATTTGGGGTTGTCTTCTTTTATTTTGGTTCCGTAGTCGGACCTTGTTTGTATTCTGGATGATGTATGACAACTTGTATTTGTGTGAAGTGGCGATTGTAAGCCAACTCTTTATCCCTTTCTTATTCAGTACATGAGATGTGTAAAGATTACCCCTCTTGCGACATGCCTACCATGCGGCTATGCCTCTAAGTCGTGCCCCGACACGTGGGAGATATAGCCGCATTGTGGGTTTTACATATATCCTTAGTACTTTTCAGGTATTTCAGGATGTTCTTCACCGTTGTCCAGTGATCCACTCCTAGATTACTTTGGTAGCTCCCTGCTAAACTTGTAGCAAGGCACACATTAGGTTTGGTACACAACATTGGATACATGATAGAACCTATGGCTGAGGCATAGGGAATGACTTTCATTTTCTCTGTATCTTCTACAGTGATTGGGCGTTGAGTCTGTCTCAACTTCACACCTTGCAACACAGGCAAGAATCCTTTCTTTGACTGATCCATTTTGAACTTCTTCAAAACTTTATCAAGTGATTTGGGTTCGAGCTTATCAGGTTGAAGCTTTTTCACATAAGCATCGTAGCCCCAAACTTTAAGAAACGATAGCTTAGGTTTCTTGCCAAACCATAGTTCATATGGTGTCATCTCAACGGATTTAGATGGTGCCCTATTTAACTTGAATGCAACCGTCTCTAAAGCATAACCCCAAAACAATAGCGGTAAATCAGTAAGAGACATCATAGATCGCTCCATATCTAATAAAGTACGGTTACGATGTTCGAACACACCATTACGCCGTGGTGCTCCAGGTGGTGTGAGTTGCGAAACTATTCCACATTGTTTCAAATGAAGGCCAAACTCATAACTCAAATATTCACCTCCACGATCAGATCGTAGAAACTTTATTTTCTTGTTACGATGATTTTCCACTTCACTCTAAAATTCTTTGAACCTTTCAAATGTTTCAGACTTATGTTTCATCAAATAGATCTACCCATGTCTGCTCAAATCATCTGTGAAGGTCATAAAATAACGATACCCGCCGCGAGCCTCAGCACTCATTGGACCACATACATCAGTATGTATTATTTCCAATAAGCTAGTTGCTCACTCCATTGTTCCAGAGAACGGAGTCTTAGTCATCTTGCCCATGAGGCATGGTTCACAAGCATCAAGTGATTCATAATCAAGTGATTCCAAAATCCCATCAGCATGGAGTTTCTTCATGAGCTTTACACCAATATGACCCAAACGGCAGTGCCACAAATAATTTGCACTATCATTATTAACCTTGCATCTTTTGGCTTCAATATTATGAATATGTGTGTCACTACTATAGAGATTCAACAAAAATAGACCACTCATCAAGGGTGCATGACCATAAAAGATATTACTCATATAAATAGAACAACCATTATTCTCTTATTTAAATGAATGACCGTAGCACATCAAACAAGATCCAAATATAATGTTCATGCTCACCGCTGGCACCAAATAACAATTATTTAGGTCTAAAACTAATCCCGATGGTAGATGTAGAGGTAGCGTGCCGACGGCGATCACATCGACTTTGGAACCATTTCCCACGCGCATCGTCACCTCATCCTTGGCCAATCTTCTTTAATCTGTAGCCCCTGTTTCGAGTTGCAAATATGAGCGACATAACCAGTATCCAATACCCAGGCGCTACTACGAGCATTAGTAAGGCACGCATCAATAACATGTATATCAAATATACCTTTCACTTTGTCATCCTTCTTATCCGCCAAATACTTGGGGCTGTTCCGCTTCCAGTGACCAGTCCCTTTGCAATAGAAGAACTCAGTCTTAGGCTTAGGTTGAGACTTGGGCTTCTTCACTTGAGCAGCAACTTGCTTGCCGTTCTTCTTGAAGTCCCCCTTCTTCCCTTTGCCCTTTTTCTTGATACTAGTGGTCTTGTTAACCATCAACACTTTATGCTCCTTCTTGATTTCTACATCTGCAACCCTTAGCATTGCGAAGAGCTCGGGAATTGTCTTATCCATCCCTTGCATATTATAGTTCATCATGAAGATTTTGTAGCTTGGTGGCAGTGATTGAAGAACTCTGTAAATGACACTATCATCAGGAAGATTAACTCCCAGTTGAGTCAAGTGGTTGTGGTACCCAGACATTCTGAGTATATGTTTACTGACAGAACTATTCTCCTCCATTTTGCAGCTATAGAACTTATTGGAGACTTCATATCTCTCAATTAGGGCATTTGCTTGAAATATTAACTTCAATTCCTGGAACATCTCATATGCTCCATGACGTTCAAAATGTCTTTGAAGTCCCGATTCTAAGCCGTAAAGCACGGCACACTAAATTATCGAGTAGTCATCAGCTTTGCTCTGCCAGACGTTCACAACGTCCGGAGTTGGTCCTGGAGCGGGTTTTGCACCTAGCGGTGCTTCCAGGACGTAATTCTTCTGTGCAACAATGAGGATAATCCTCAAGTTACGGACCCAGTCCGTGTAGTTGCTACCATCATCTTTCAACTTTGCTTTCTCTAGGAACGCATTAAAATTCAAGGGGACGGTAGCATGGGCCATTGGTCTACAACAACATAGACATGCAAATACTATCATGTACTAAGTTCATGATAAATTGATTAATCATATTACTTAAGAACTCCCACTTAGATAGACATCCCTCGAGTCATCTAAATGATCACATGATCCATATCAACTAAAGTATGTCGGATCATCACGTGAGATGGAGTAGTTTTCCATGGTGAACATCACTATGTTGATCATATCTACTATATGATTCACATTAGACCTTTTAGTGTTCTGAGGCCATATCTTCATATGCTAGGCTCGTCAAGTTTAACCCGAGTATTCTGCATGTGCAAAACTGGCTTGCACCCGTTGTATGTGAACGTAGAGCTTATCACACCCGATCATCACGTGGTGTCTCGGCACAACGAACTGTAGCAATAGTGCATACTCAGGGAGAACACTTGTACCTTGAAAATTAATGAGGGATCATCTTATAATGCTACCGTCGTACTAAGCAAAATAAGATGCATAAAGGATAAACATCACATGCAATCAAAATATTTGACATGATATGGCCATCATCATCTTGTGCCTTTGATCTCCATCTCCAAAGCACCATCATGATCTCCATCTTCACCGGCTTGACACCTTGATCTCCATCGTAGCATCATTTTCGTCTTGCCAACTATTGCTTCCACGACTATCGCTACCGCTTAGTGATAAAGTAAAGCAATTACATGGCGATTGCATTTCATACAATAAAGCGACAACCATAAGGCTCCTGCTAGTTGCGGATAACTTTTACAAAACATGATAATCTCATACAACAATTTATATCTCATCACGTCTTGACCATACCACATCACAACATGCCCTGTAAAAACAAGTTAGACATCCTCTACTTTGTTTTTGCAAGTTTTACATGGCTGCTACGGGCTTTTAGCAAGAACCGTTCTTACCTACGCATCAAAATGACAATGATATTTCATCAAGTATGCTGTTTTAACCTTCAACAAGGACCGACCGTAATCAAACTCGATTCAACTAATGTTGGAGAAATAGACACCCGCCAGCCACCTGTGTGCGAAGCACGTCGGTAGAACCAGTCTCATGAACGCAGTCATGTAATGTCAGTCTAGGGCACTTCATCCAACAATACCGCCGAATCAAAGTAAGATGCTGGTGGTAAGCAGTATGACTATTATCGCCCACAACTCTTTGTGTTCTACTCGTGCATATAACATCTACGCATAGACCTGGCTCGGATGCCACTGTTGGGGAACGCAGTATTTCAAAAAAATCCTACGATCACGCAAGACCTATCTAGGAGATGCATAGCAACGAGAGGAGAGAGTGTGTCTACGTACCCTCGTAGACCGAAAGCGGAAGCGTTTAGTAACACAGGTGATGTAGTCGAACGCCTTCGTGATCCAACCGATCCTAGCACCGAACATACGGCACCTCCACGTTCAGCACGATGACATCCCTCGAGCTCTTGATACAGTTGAGGACAATGGAGAGTTTCGTCAGCACGACGGCGTGTTGATGGTGATGATGCAGTTACCGGCGCAGGGCTTCGCCTAAGCACTACGACATATGAGTGAGGTGTGTAACTGTGGAGGGGGGCACCGCACACGGCTAAGAGAAGACTTGGTGTGACTTTGGGGTGCCCCCTCCCACGTATATAAAGGAGGGTGGAAGAGGAGGTCGGCCCAAGGGGGAGTGCACCATAGGGGGGAGTCCTACTTGGACTCCCGGTCCAAGTCGGATTCGCCCCCCTTTCCTATTCCAACTAGGAGAAGGAGGGAAGGAGGAAGAGCGGAGAAGGAAAGAGGGGGGGGGGGGGGCGCCCCCTCCTAGTCCAATTCGGACCAGCCATGGGGGGGCACCCCTTGAGGCCCTTCTCTCCTTTCCCCTAAAGCCCATTACGGCCCATTACTTCCCCGGGGGGTTCCGGTAACCTTCCGGTACTCCGAAAAATACCCGAAACACTTCGGAACCATTCTGGTGTCCGAATATAATCTTCCAATATATCGATCTTTACCTCTCAACCATTTCGAGACTCCTCGTCATGTCTGTGATCTCATCCGGGACTCCGAACATACTTCAGTCATCAAATCACATAACTCATAATACAAATCGTCAGAGAACTATGTAGACATGACCGAGACACATCTTCGATCAATAACCAATAGCGGAACCTGGATGCTCATATTGACTCCTACATATTCTACGAAGATCTTTATCGATCAAACTGCATAACAACATACGGTGTTCCCTTTGTCATCGGTATGTTACTTGCCCGAGATTCGATCATCGATATCATCATACCTAGTTCAATCTCTGTGACGCCCAGAGTCCGATGCGCCATGTGTTTTCCAGTTATTCGCCGTCGTTGCCATGTCTTTTGCTTGCGTGTTGCAGCTTGCCATGTTGTCGGTGTCAAAACTGGCGGATCTCGGGTAGGGGGTCCCGAACGGTTCGTCTAAGGTGGATGGTAACAGGAGGCAGGGGACACAATGTTTTACCCAGGTTCGGGCCCTCTTGACGGAGGTAAAACCATATGTCCTGCTTGTTTATTCTTGATAATATGAGTAGTACAAGAGTTGATCTACCACGAGATCGGAGAGGCTAAACCCTAGAAGCTAGCCTATGGTATGATTGTATGTTATCCTATGGACTAAAACCCTCCGGTTTATATAGACAACGGAGGAGGCTAGGGTTACACAAGGTCGGTTACAAAGGAGGAGATATCCATATCCGTATTGCCTAGCTTGCCTTCCACGCCAAGTAGAGTCCCATCCGGACACGGGACGAAGTCTTCAATCTTGTATCTTCATAGTCCAACAGTCCGGCCAAAGGATATAGTACGGCTGTCCAGAGACCCCCTAATCCAAGACTCCCTCAGTAGCCCCTGAACCAGGCTTCAATGACGATGAGTCCGGTGCGCAGTGTTGTCTTCGGCATTGCAAGGCGGGTTCCTCCTTCGAATACACCACGGAAGAGTTTGAATACAAGGATAGTGTCTGACCCTGAAAAATAAGTTCCACATACCACCGTAGAGAGAATAATATTTCCACAAATCTAATCCACAGACACGTTTTGGCAGCATGACATCACGCCACGACCCGGTAATTATTCGAACCGTTTTTCTTTAACCAGCCCCGCACATAACGCGAGGTGGTTTCTTGACACTTCTTGTCAAAGCAGAGATCGTGTTCCCCTTATCATGAGATTCTCATCAATACGGATGTGGGTAATCCAACCGCGCCACCAATTACGGCGCTTGGGGGATAAGCGAGTTTTACCAGGCTAGTGGGGGGTGCATAGTTTCGTCCGCCCTTATAAAGGGATAAGGTCTCACCTTTTTCTACCCACGCCTTCTTCCTCCTTGCTCATCCATTCTCGCACACTCGAGCTCCAACGCCCAAGTCCACATCCTTCTCCTCAACTTTCTCCAAACATGTCCGGAGCGGGAGGCAAGTGGATGGCCTCCTCCGTCATGGAGGCACACATCAAAAAGTTACATGGAGCCGGATACTTAGCTGCGGATATCGCGCACCGGCTGCCAGCCGCGGGGCAGGTCGTCCCTACCCCGGAACCTCACGAAAGGGTGGTTTTCCTCCCCCACTTTGTCCGTGGACTGGGGTTTTGTCGGGACCCCGATTCTAAGTCACACCGATCTAGCCTGTAACACCTCATATCACTTTGCGGCCTCACGCACGGTATTCCCATGGGTGTCGCCTTACCATGGCCCGGACCGTTTGCGCTCACGTATATGATAGTATCGCTAGCATCCATATGACAGAGAACCCGGGACGACATGGCTAGTCGTGAACCCAAAGCGGTGCTAACCTATGGGGACAGGCATACATGAATCACATCGAGCATGTCGGTCAACAGCATATGAATCTGGGCTGTAGCACTGGGCTAACAGGACTCCGGGGAACCCGGGCTGTAGCAGGCTAGGCAGGACTCCGGAAGTCACCGCGTGACATTTCCCCGAAGGGACAGACACAGGAACAAAGTGGAACACATGCCGGCCAGTCAAGTGTTCTGAGCAGTAGTGCTGGGCTAGCAGGACTCCAGTGAACCGGGCTGTAGCGGACTACTATGGCTCAAGGAAGCACTAGACTACATTTCCCCATAAGAGAGGCTGCCAAGGACAAACAACTAGATTGTCGGATCCCACACATAGCAATACACGTCACACGTACGCATAACATGCAAGTATGTGAGGTACAACATGACATCACAACATAACGCAAACTCATATAGATAAAGGCTCAGAAGAACCACATAGCATTAAATACAAACAGGGGTCACATGACCCATCATTCAGAGCATACAAGCAACAAGCGGAAGCATTACATGTCTGAGTACAGACAACTACAAATGAAAAAGGCTGAAGAGCCTGACTATCTACAACATCCGATCAAGATCATAGCTGAGGTACAAGCTACTTGTCGAAGTCCACGTAAACTAATAAGACCGAAGTCTCCACTGCAAAAACATAAATAAAGCAACATGAGTACAAAGGTACTCAGCAAGACTTACATCAGATCCTGTCTTACATGCACTTGTAACAAGAAGGTAATGTGGAGTTCAGTTGCAGCAAGCCAGCTTTGACTCAGTGGCTATCCTGTACTATGACTGCTGGTAACTCTTTTGAGGTGGCGCACACGAGTCCACTAATCACCACGTTAATACACTACTATGGATTCATTCCTGTCTTCCTACGAGAAGGCCATCCATAGCACTCACACTTGTCTTAAGCATTTTAGAGTATCCACTTCAAGTTGTCTATGTACCACGTAAGCATCCAAGAAGTCCGTAACCGAGGACACGGCTATTCGAATAGATCATGATAACCCTGCAGGGGTGTACTTCTTCACACACGCTCTCACCACTTATCACCATGTACACGTCATGTATCTCGGCAACCTTCAAGCGGAAGCCTGGCGAGGGTGTCGGCCACGACCTGACTAACCACACAAGACTCTAGTCTAGGTTTATCGCCTATTCGGGTTCCATCCGCAAGGAGATCCGGCCGGGGTGTCGCTCATGGCCCCAAACGACGTGTGTAGGGTTCCCAAGCCCACCTCGCCGGATGGATCTATGCTTGGTACACCGTGCCACTTGTGCCTAGTCTGTCCCAAGCCCACCTGGCCGGGTGCCACTTGGTAGACTACTAACACTACCTACAAACACCAGAAACTAATTGCAACTCCTGGACAGAGATCAAGTTGGTTAATAAGTCGAGAGAGCTTGGAGTGCCCGGAGCCCAATGTGTGGTAGTAGCTAGTCATTGGACAACATACACAGAACTCAGTGCTTAAGGACGGTTCCAATGAGACAACCCACCATGTACTCCTACATGGCCTCTCACCGCTACCTTTACCTAATCGTGTTCACACGCTTAACTCTCAGCACCAGAACATATCGTACCACTCCAATTCATTCCCGATGAATCAGACCTGACACAACTCTAAGCAATAGCAGGCATGCATGGCTAGAACACAACATGGCTCAATCAACTCCTACACATGCTAGAGGGTTTTAACTATTTACTGTGGCAATGACAGGTCATGCAGAGGAATGGGTTCAACTACCGCAGCATAAAGTAGCAGTTGAATCGTTGTTGTCCTAATGCAATAATGAGAGCAGGAGCGAGAGAGTAGGATTGTATTGGAATGAACAAGGGGGTTTGCTTGCCTGGTAGATAAACAAGGGGGGCACTGCTCCACTGATAGGTACTCTCGAACACTTTCTGGAGCAGGACCTATCAAGAAGGAACGGTGTCGGAAATCAAACACAAGCATATGCAACATTATGATGCATGAACATGGCATGAGTATGTGATGTTGTTTGAGCTAATGCAACTAGCATTCATTTGGTTAAAGTCCATTTGAACTAAAGATTCAAATGCACCTTTAACATAAGCTCTTAGATATGCCATAAGTGTGTTTTCATATATACGGCATGTATAGATGGTTTGTCATGCATGAAAATGGTACAGATGGATAGATTGAATTTTTCTGATAATTTTTCATATATAAATTATTTCAATCTGAGCTACGGTTGAATTTCTAAGAATTTTTGAAGTTTATATCATTTTCTGGAATTTCCTAATTTATTTTAATACCAGAAAATGATATATTGCGTCAGCATGACGGCAACATTACGTCATCAGGTCAAAGGAGCTGTCCAAGTCAAACCTGACGTGTGGGATCCACACGTCAATGACTCAGTTAGTTAACAGGGGATTTATTTAGCCTAATTAGGATTAGTGGGCGCCAAGCCCACTGGTCAGTGACTAACTAGGTAACTAACCTAGGTTAATTAGTGTTAATCTAATACTAACTAAATGTCAGGGGGTGGCCCACGCGTCAGTGACACAAAGGGGGTCAAACTGGGCCCACCCAGTCAACGGTCAGCGGGGTCAAAGCCACCGACGGCTTGACGCCGGCGAGCCAGACGCGGCGGAGGGCCTCGGATTTCGCCCTCCGGCGACCATTTGGACGGCGGAGACCACTGGCAAGGAGCCAGCGCTCGTCCGCGTCATCTGGAGCAGGTGGGAGAGGCGGGGACAACCGGAGCTCGCCGGAGCGGAGCTCGGGGCGGCGGCCGGAGCACGGGCTTCAAGCGAAAGCGGCTGTGGGGCACGGGGAGGCCACCCGAGGGGCTCTGCGACACCCTCGTGGCACCAGGAGCACGGTGACGTGCTCGGTTGTGGCTGGCTCGGCCCCTGGCCACGGTGGCGCCATGGCCAGCGGCAAGGTGCTACGGCTTCGGTCGAAACGGCGGCTGCGGTGATCGAGAAGCAAGGGGAAGAGGGGCAAACGGCGATGGAGCTCACAGCGGTCGCAGAGGGCGTCGAAGCGGGCTCGGGGAAGCGTTGGTTGCCGCGAATTCGACGGCGGCGATCCACGGCGGCCGAGGCCGAATACGAGCGCGATGAGGACGCTACGGTGCGTCCCGGCTTGCCTGGGTCGGTGGAGAAGACGAGGACGACGTCGCAGAGCTCGTAGACACGTCAGAGGGACGAGGCGGAGACGGTGGCTGCGGCAGCAGCGATCGGCGGCGACGAGCTCGCTCGCATGCGAGGAAAGGGAGAGATCCAGGGGAGGAGGGAGAGCGAGAGAGAGTGCGAGAGGTCTGGGGGAAGTGTGTGGCGTCGTCGGGGGCCTCCAGCAGCGAGCGGGGAAGCAGGAGGTGGCTGGCGCATGCTCGCGCGCGTCGGGCACACGTGCGCCGTCCTCCTGGCAGGAGGTAGGCGACGACTGGCGTCGCCAGTCGGCTGGGCCGGCTAGAGGAGCTGGGCCGCCAGCTGGGCTGCCAGGCAGGTAAGGCCAGGTGAGCTTTCTCTATTTTGTTTTCTTTTCTATTTTCTGACCTTTGTTTTGATTTAATAAAAATACTAAATCAAGTTATTTTCTTCTGAAAGTTTTTGCAGGGGCCTAAAGGATTATTCCAAAGCCCCTCACCAAAATTCAGAATTATTGGACAATATTTTATATATTTAAATATATTTATCCAACGCAAATAATTATTGGATTAATTCCAAATGGTCAAAATAAATATTTATGAGCTCCTGAAAATATTGGTTCGAATTTTACCTCTGCCCAATATTTTCAGAGAGAGACATGAACATTTTCTTGGACCCTTTTGGAGCAATTTTTATCTGGGTCATTTCCAGAAATGATTTCTGAGGTTTTACAAATCCCCATTTCAAATTTAAATGAAATTTAAACATGATGCACACATGACTACCTAGCCTAGGTCATACCAGAACTAGGGATGTGACAACTCGCCCCCACTCGGAAGAATCTCGTCCCGAGATTCAGGAGTCGGCGGGAAGAAAGCGGGGTACTCAAGTCGAAGACGATCTTCACGCTCCCAAGTAGCTTCTCTCTCGGAATGATGAGACCACTGAACCTTGAGAAACTTGATGTTATGACGTCGGGTGACACGCTCTGCTTGATCAAGGATGCAAACAGGGTACTCTCGATAAGTGAGGTTATCTTGGAGATCAAGTGTTTCGTGGTCCACTCCACGGATGGGATCCGAGAAGCAACGCCTGAGTTGAGAGACGTGGAAGACATCATGTACTCGAGAAAGATGTGGGGGTAGTTCCAACTGGTAGGCAACCTCTCCTCGTTTAGCGAGAATGCGAAAAGGACCAATGTAACGAGGAGACAACTTGCCCTTGATACCGAAACGATGGGTACCCTTCAAGGGAGTAACCCGAAGATAAACCTTGTCGCCAACGTCATAAGCCACTTCCTTATGACGACGGTCATACTGGCTCTTTTGACGAGATTGGGCTGTTTTCAAATTCTCACGAATGATGCGAACTTGCTCTTCTGCCTCCTGGATCATATCCAGTCCAAAGAATTGTCTTTCACCGGTTTCTGACCAGTTCAAAGGTGTTTGACATCTTCGTCCATACAGAACCTCAAAAGGAGCTTTCTTGAGGCTGGATTGGTAGCTATTGTTATAAGCAAACTCGGCGAAGGGAAGACACTTCTCCCAATCCATACCGAATGAGATAACACAAGCTCTAAGCATGTCTTCAAGAATCTGGTTGACCCTTTCCACCTGACCACTTGGTTGAGGGTGGAAAGCAGTACTGAAGGAAAGATGGGTGCCCATGGCAGTTTGGAAACTCTCGCAGAAATGAGAAGTGAAAAGACTACCACGGTCTGAATTGATCTCTAGTGGAACACCATGAAGTGATACTATTCGAGAAATATATAAGTCAGCGAGCTGACTAGTAGTGATACTCTCTCGAACGGGTGGGAAGTGAGCCACTTTGGAAAGACGATCAATGACTACGAAGATAGCATTATTCCCTCTCTTGGTCCTGGGAAAGCCGGTGATGAAGTCCATACCAACTTTATCCCATTTCCACTCAGGAATAGCTAAAGGTTGAAGAGTGCCAGCAGGTCTCTGATGCTCTGCCTTCACGCGACAACAAACGTCACAGTTAGCAATAAATTGAGCAATTTCTCTCTTCATCCTAGTCCACCAGAACCTCTGGCGTAGGTCCTGATACATCTTAGTACTACCGGGATGAATCGTGAGAGGAGATTCATGCGCCTCCTTAAGGATTAATTGTCAAAGATGTTGATTCTTGGGAACCACCAAGCGACTCTCAAAGAAAACAACACCATGATCATCTATAGAGAAACTACCACCAACTCCCTTGTTAATGTTTCTCTTGATCCGGGAAATTCCCGTATCCTGCTGCTGAGCAGAGATGATTTGATCCACAAGAGTAGGTTTCGCCACCAAGGTAGAAAGGAATCCATGAGGAGCAAGGTGGAGGTTAAGCTTACATAATTCCTCATGGAGAAGTGGTTGGCCCTGCTGCAACATGAGATTGTTGCAATAGGACTTACGACTTAGCGCATCAGCCATGACATTCCCCTTACTTGGGGTGTAGGTAATCCCTAAATCATAATCTGAGATCAACTCCAACCAACGTCTTTGCCTAAGGTTCAAATCTGGTTGGGTGAAGATATACTTGAGACTCTGGTGATCGGTGTAAATCTCGCAACGTTTACTGAGAAGGTAATGTCGCCATGTCTTAAGTGCATAGACTACGGCTGCAAGCTCTAGATCATGTGTAGGATAATTCTCCTCATGTGGATGCAACTGTCGAGATGCATAGGCAATCACATGGCGATCTTGCATAAGAATGCAACCTAGTCCCTGTCGTGAGGCATCACAATAGATAACAAAGTCCTTAGTGAAGTCCGGTGGCACAAGTATGGGAGCAGAAGTCAGGCGTCTTTTCAGTTCCTGAAAACTGTTCTCACACTGTGGGGACCACTCAAACTTTTTATCTTTCTTGAGAAGTTCCAGGAGAGGTTTGGCCACTTTGGAGAAGTTCTCAACGAATCGGCGACAATAACTGGCTAGACCAAGGAAACTCCTAACTTGCTTAACTGTTTTAGGCGGAGTCCAATCAAGAATGGCCTGAACTCTTTCAGGATTGACAGCAATGCCCTTACCAGAGATTACGTGGCCGAGATAAGTCACTTCTGGCAACCAAAATTCGCACTAGGAGAACTTGGCATAAAGGCGGTGCTCTCTGAGTTTTTCTAACACAAGTCTAAGATGTTCGGCATGCTCTTCCTCGTTCTTCGAGTAAATAAGGATATCATCGAGGTAAACCACAACGAACTTATCTAAGTACTCCATGAAGATCGAGTTCATCAAGCGAGAGAAAGTAGCTGGAGCGTTGGTTAGACCAAAGGACATGACAGTGTACTCGTACTGACCATAACGAGTGACAAAAGCCGCCTTAGGAATATCCCCATTTCTGATCTTGATTTGGTGGTAGCCTAACCTCAAATCCATCTTGGAGAAGACTGAGGATCTAGCGAGCTGATCATACAAATCGTTGATCCTGGGGAGTGGATACTTGTTCTTTATCGTGACCAAATTAACGGGACGATAATCTACAACCATTTGGTCCATACCATCCTTCTTCTTGACGAAGAGGACGGGGCAAGCCCAGAGAGAAGAACTAGGACGGATGAAACCCTTTTGCAAGGATTCATCGAGTTGTTTCTTAAGCTCGGCTAGTTCTAAGGGTGCCATCTTGTAAGGTCTCCTAGAAATTGGGGCGGTTCCGGGGATAAGACCTATAACAAACTCTACATCTCTGTCAGGTGGAATACCTGGCAGTTCTTCTGGAAAGACATCCGGAAAGTCGCGGACTACCGGAATATCTTCAAGGTCAGGAAGAGGGTTGGCATTTAGAGAATATAGTTGACGCCTTGCAATTTTGGTGGAGACAGTGACTATCTTGCCAGAGGGGTGTGTGAGCTTAACAGACCTGGTGTAACAGTCAATCTTGGCATAATGAGCTTTCATCCAGTCCATACCCAAGATGATGTTAATATCTGAAGACTTGAGGGATATCAAGGAAGCTAGAAATACAAGTCTGTTAACATGTATTTCATTTCCATAACTTATCCTAGAAGTTTGCCACTTGGATCCAGGAGTTTGAATGAGTAGTGGGGAGGGCATATCACAAAATGACATGTCGTGCAAACGGGCATAACTTTCGGAAATGAAGGAGTGAGATGCCCCGGTATCGAATAGAACCGAAGCTGGGTGACAGTTGACAAGGAGTGTACCAAGAACGACATCTGGATCATCATGAGCGTCTTTAGCTGAGACGTGATGCACACGTCCAAGTTCAGTGGGAGCTGACTTGGCACTGATCATCTGGTGTGAAGGCTTACTACCACGGCCAACAGACTTCTCGGGCTGGGGTGGAGCAACACGGGTCTGAGTGCAAATACGGGCAATGTGGCCTGGCTCTCCGCACTTGTAACAAATCTTGGAGGTAGGACAAGGACCCGCATTGACAAGTGGTCTACCAATAGGCATGAGTGTAGCATATGGTTGAACTGGGTGAGGTGCCACACAAGAAGGCCTTGGTGTATAACCGGGTTGAAGAGCGGAGTTCGGAACCCAAATCCGGCGCTTCTGAGAACTAGAACCGGAGGAAGAACCCAAATCACGGGTGTGCTTACGAGATTCCTCGTAGGTGAGTTGAGCTGTCTCTGCATTAATGGCCTTGTTCACAAGAGCGTGGAATGTATTGCAACGATGCAAGTGGGGATCACGACGCAACTTGGGGTTGAGACCCTTCCGGAACCTAGCCTGCTTCTTGGCATCTGTGGACACTTCTTCTGTAGCATAGCGGGCGAGGTTCTCAAACTCTCTACTATAAGCATCAACAGCCATCTTACCCTGGGTGAAACTATAGAACTCTTCTCTCTTGCGATCGATGAGAGCTTCAAGAATGTGATGCTCGCGAAAAGCCTCGATGAAATCTCTCCAGGTAGGAATTTGACCAGCTGGAAGCATAGCCTCATAGTTCTGCCACCAGAGACTAGCAGGACCTTCCAGGTGATATGCAGCATAAGTGACCTTGTCACTTTCAGCTATGTTCACAGAACGCAGCTTGTGTGTGATACTACGGAGCCAGTCATCCGCATCAAGTGGTTCAATGGAATGATGGAAGGTAGGTGGTTTCAGGCCAATGAAGTCATTAATGGACACAAACTCTTTGTGCTGCTGGGAGGTGTTCTCCTCAATACGTGCTAGCAAGCGGTTAGACTCACGCTTGTTCCTCTCCATCTCTAGCATGAACTCTGCCAACGAGGACTAATCGGGAGGATCCTCATCCCTTCCATCTTCGTGGTTCCGTCTACGAGCAATAGAACTTCAGTTAACCGGCAACATCCTAAAGAACGAAACCAAGGAAGACAAGGATGGATTCAGCATCAACTATAGGTTGCAGAGGGTAGCACAAGAATTTAGTATCTCTCAAACTCCTAGGACAATTCCGGTAGCATAACGGCAGTAAAATGCTCAGAATGAGACATTCTGCGAAAGATGGGGTAGCACCATACTCGACATCATCACTCAAGGTTCTGAGATATTACTAAACAGGCTACACCGGAGGTACTCGAACTGGGATATGACTCTGATCAACCAATCCTAAGAGACTATGGAGTAGTAACACGTGATCCTGATAGACAGAAAAGAAAGCCTAGTTCCTTAACCCCGTAGGAAAGATAGGATGACTCAGATTAGAAGGGCATGAGATATAAGGAGTAAAAAGAGCCTTACGTTCCCTTCCACAATCAATTCCCTTACATAACTAAAGAATTTCTAGACTCAACTTCGACCAGGTTGGCTTGGAAATCCTACAAGCAGTCAGGCTCTGATACCAAAGACGTCGAGACCCCGATTCTAAGTCACACCGATCTAGCCTGTAACACCTCATATCACTTTGCGGCATCACGCACGGTATTCCCACGGGTGTCGCCTTACCATGGCCCGGGACCGTTTGCGCCTTTTGGCTCACGTATATGATAGTATCGCTAGCATCCATATGACAGAGAACCCGGGCCGACATGGCTAGTCGTGAACCCAAAGTGGTGCTAACCTATGGGGACAGGCATACATGAATCACATCGAGCATGTTGGTCAACAGCATATGAATCCGGGCTGTAGCACTGGACTAACAGGACTCCGGGGAACCCGGGCTGTAGCAGGCTAGGCAGGACTCCGGAAGTCACCGCGTGACATTTCCCCGAAAGGACAGACACAGGAACGAAGTGGAACACATGCCGGCCAGTCAAGTGTTCTGAGCAGTAGTGCTGGGCTAGCAGGACTCCGGTGAACCGGGCTGTAGCGGACTACTATGGCTCAAGGAAGCACTAGACTACATTTCCCCATAAGAGAGGCTGCCAAGGACAAACAACTAGATTGTCGGATCCCACACATAGCAATACACGTCACACGTACGCATAACATGCAAGTATGTGAGGTACAACATGACATCACAACATAACGCAAACTCATATAGATAAAGCCTCAGAAGAACCACATAGCATTAAATACAAACAGGGGTCACATGACCCATCATTCAGAGCATACAAGCAACAAGCGGAAGCATTACATGTCTGAGTACATACAACTACAAATGAAAAAGGCTGAAGAGCCTGACTATCTACAACATCCGATCAAGATCGTAGCTGAGGTACAAGCTACTTGTCAAAGTCCACGTAAACTAGTAAGACCGAAGTCTCCGCTACAAAAACATAAATAAAGCAACATGAGTACAAAGGTACTCAGCAAGACTTACATCAGATCCTGTCTTACATGCACTTGTAACAAGAAGGTAATGTGGAGTTTAGTTGCAGCAAGCCAGCTTTGACTCAGTGGCTATCCTGTACTATGACTGCTGGTAACTCTTTTGAGGTGGCGCACACGAGTCCACTAATCACCACGTTAATACACTACTATGGATTCATTCCTGTCTTCCTACGAGAAGGCCATCCATAGCACTCACACTTGTCTTGAGCATTTTAGAGTATCCACTTCAAGTTGTCTATGTACCACGTAAGCATCCAAGAAGTCCGTAACCGAGGACACGGCTATTCGAATAGATCATGATAACCCTGCAGGGGTGTACTTCTTCACACACGCTCTCACCACTTATCACCATGTACACGTCATGTATCTCGGCAACCTTCAAGCGGAAGCCTGGCGAGGGTGTCGGCCACGACCTGACTAACCACACAAGACTCTAGTCCAGGTTTATCGCCTATTCGGGTTCCATCCGCAAGGAGATCCGGCCGGGGTGTCGCTCACGGCCCCAAACGATGTGTGCAGGGTTCCCAAGCCCACCTCGCCGGATGGATCTACGCTTGGTACACCGTGCCACTTGTGCCTATTTTGTCCCAAGCCCACCTGGTCGGGTGCCACTTGGTAGACTACTAACACTACCTACAAACACCAGAAACTAATTGCAACTCCTGGACAAAGATCAAGTTGGTTAATAAGTCGAGAGAGCTTGGAGTGCCCGGAGCCCAATGTGTGGTAGTAGCTAGTCATTGGACAACATACACAGAACTCAGTGCTTAAGGACAGTTCCAATGAGACAACCCACCATGTACTCCTACATGGCCTCTCACTGCTACCTTTACCAAATCGTGTTCACACGCTTAACTCTCAGCACCAGAACATATCGTACCACTCCAATTCATTCCCGATGAATCAGACCTGACACAACTCTAAGAAATAGCAGGCATGGCGTGGCTAGAACACAACATGGCTCAATCAACTCCTACACATGCTAGAGGGTTTTAACTATTTACTGTGGCAATGACAGGTCATGCAGAGGAATGGGTTCAACTACCGCAGCATAAAGTAGCAGTTGAATCGTTGTTGTCCTAATGCAATAATGAGAGCAGGAGCGAGAGAGTAGGATTGTATCCGAATGAACAAGGGGGTTTGCTTGCCTGGTAGATCAACAGGGGGGCACTGCTCCACTGATAGGTACTCTCGAACACTTTCTGGAGCAGGACCTATCGAGAAGGAACGGTGTCGGAAATCAAACACAAGCATATGCAACATTATGATGCATGAACATGGCATGAGTATGTGATGTTGTTTGAGCTAATGCAACTAGCATTCATTTGGTTAAAGTCCATTTGAACTAAAGATTCAAATGCACCTTTAACATAAGCTCTTAGATATGCCATAAGTGTGTTTTCATATATACAGCATGTATAGATGGTTTGTCATGCATGAAAATGGTACAGATGGATAGATTGAATTTTTATGATAATTTTTCATATATAAATTATTTCAATCTGAGCTACGGTTGAATTTCTATGAATTTTTGAAGTTTATATCATTTTCTGGAATTTCCTGATTTATTTTAATACCAGAAAATGATATATTGCGTCAGCATGACGGCAGCATTGCGTCAGCAGGTCAAAGGAGCTGTCCGAGTCAAACCTGACGTGTGGGATCCACACGTCAGTGACTCAGTTAGTTAACAGGGGGTTTATTTAGCCTAATTAGGATTAGTGGGCGCCGGGCCCACTGGTCAGTGACTAACTAGGTAACTAACCTAGGTTAATTAGTGTTAATCTAATACTAACTAAATGTCAGGGGTGGCCCACGCGTCAGTGACACAAGGGGGGTCAAACTGGGCCCACCCAGTCAACAGTCAGCGGGGTCAAAGCCACCGACGGCTTGACACCGGCGAGCCAGACGCGGCGGAGGGCCTCAAATTTCGCCCTCCGGCGACCATTTGGACGGCGGAGACCACTGGCGAGGAGCCAGCGCTCGTCCGCGTCATCTGGAGCAAGTGGGAGAGGCGGGGACGGCCGGAGCTTGCCGGAGCGGAGCTCGGGGCGGAGGCCGGAGCATGGGCTTCAAGCGGAAGCGGCTGTGGGGCACAGGGAGGCCACCCTCTGCGGCACCCTCGTGGCACCAGGAGCACGGTGACGTGCTCGGTTGCGGCTGGCTCGGCCCCTGGCCACGGTGGCGCCATGGCCGGTGGCGAGGTGCTACGGCTTCAGTCGAAACGGCGGCTGCGGTGATCGAGAAGCAAGGGGAAGAGGGGCAAACGACGATGGAGCTCACAGCGGTCGCAGAGGGCGTCGAAGCGGGCTCGGGGAAGCGTTGGTTGCCGCAAATTCAACGGCGGTGATCCACGGCGGCCGAGGCCGAAGACGAGCACGATGAGGACGCTACGGTGCGTCCCGGCTTGCCTGGGTCGGTGGAGAAGACGAGGACGACGTCGCAGAGCTCGTAGACACGTCAGAGGGACGAGGCGGAGACGGTGGCCACGGCACCAGCGATCGGCGGCGACGAGCTCGCTCGGATGCGAGGAAAGGGAGAGATCCAGGGGAGGAGGGAGAGCGAGAGAGAGTGCGAGAGGTCCGGGGGAAGTGTGTGGCGTTGTCGGGGGCCTCCAGCAGCAAGCGGGGAAGCAGGAGGTGGCCGGTGCGTGCTCGCGCGCGTCGGGCACACGCGCGCCGTCATCCTGGCAGGAGGTAGGCGACGACTGGCGTCGCCAGTCGGCTGGGCCGGCTAGAGGAGCTAGGCCGCCAGCTGGGCTGCCAGGCAGGTAAGGCCAGGTGAGCTTTCTCCATTTTGTTTTCTTTTCTATTTTTTGACCTTTGTTTTGATTTAATAAAAATACTAAATCAAGTTATTTTCTTCTGAAAGTTTTTGCAGGGGCCTAAAGGATTATTCCAAAGCCCCTCACCAAAATTCAGAATTATTGGACAATATTATATATATATATAAATATTTATCCAATGCAAATAATTACTGGATTAATTCCAAATGGTCAAAATAAATATTTATGAGCTCCTGAAAATATTGGTTCGAATTTTACCTCTGCCCAATATTTTCAGAGAGAGACATGAACATTTTCTTGGACCCTTTTGGAGCAATTTTTATCTGGGTCATTTCCAGAAATGATTTCTGAGGTTTTAAAAATCCCCATTTCAAATTTAAATGAAATTTAAACGTGATGCACACATGACTAGCTAGCCTAGGTCATACTAGAACTAGGGATGTGACAGGTTTCCCCTCCATCCATTCGTCTGCGGCCTCATGTTCTATTATGGGCTGGACTTTCATGATCTGGCCCCGAATTTCATCCTCAACATCTCGGCGTTCATCATCGTGTGCGAGGCTTTCCTCCGCATCCGGCCCCACTTAGGCCTGTGGCTGAAGACCTTCAATATCAAGCTGAAGGTGGTGGGCGGCCAACAAGCAGAATGCGGCGGAGCCATGGTGGGCAAAATGCCCAACGTTATATGGCTCGAGGGCTCCTTCGTGGAGACCATAAAGGGGTGGCAATCGGGGTGGTTCTACAACACCGAGCCACGCGACACCAACTGGATGGCGGCCCCCGAGTTTCGATCCGGAATCCCCAAGCGGCTCACTTCCTGGAAGGAGAAGGGCATGTCCTGGGGTTCATCGGTGGAGCCGGACGGACTCAAGAAGTGTATCCGGAACATGATAAGGAAGAAACTTAAGCTTGTCAACATAGTCCAGGTCATGCTCTTCCGCCGGATCCTCCTGTGTCAACAACGGGATTTCAACTTATGGGAGTTCGACCCGGCCCAGCACCAGACTCTGCACGAGCTCTTCGACACGACGCATAAGGACGTCTGGAGGGTGCTGTTCAAGGGCGCCGAGGTCCCTCGTTCTCTTACCGAGGACCGCGGGCTAAGCGCAAAGCGCCCTGCGAATTCGGTAAGTTCTGTACATCTGGTAGGATATTTATTTCCCATAGCTTAATCATGTGCGGGATCTGAGCTCACATGCCTTTGACAGGACTGGGTGGAGACATCGGAGTAGATTAACTGTCCGGCCCCTCTGCCCGAGGACCCTACGGACGCTCTCCTGACGGAGTCGGAACCACAAGTTGATCCTCCACGACAGTCTAATTACCAGTGGGATCCGGAGATGATTGCCAACAAGTGGCAATCAGAGTCTTCTTCTTCGCAGTACGACCCCAACTATTACTATGGATATCCACTAGGCCAACCATGGCCATAGACCAACTTAGGCCAAAATCCTAAGCTTGGGGGAGTATGTATTTCTCACCGACATTACATTCATGTTCACACACTCATTGCTAGATGTCGGTGCTCATACGTTTTCATTCTAATATCCATGCATCCTTTTTATGCTTTCTTCTTGTGTGTTTAATAAACCTTAAGAAAAACAAAAAAAATTGTAGCTTTTAGCTAGTTTTAATTTCTATGCTTGTAGTAGTAATTAAAAAGAAAACCCAAAAAGATTTCTTGTTCTTCTTTTTGCTTGTTGGGAGCTTTCCTGTGTAAATAGTTTTATTTCTTTTCTTTTCTTTGGGGGTCGATAGGAGAAGACCTTGATTAAATTGTTGAAGTGGCTCTTATATGCATTATTGTTGATCTGACAAAAGAGCCCATATTGCCTTGTCTTCTCCTGTTTATTGAATGCTTGCAGATTCCAGCTTAGTCCAATGCACGCGACTATTATTATTATCCACATCGTTCGGTCGTGCAAGTGAAAGGCAATAATGATGATTATATGATGAACTGATTGAGATGGGAGAAGCTGGTATGAACTCGATATTGGGGATATCACTACTGGGCGTAAACCGGCCTATCTGGGCCGGGTTAACTTTGTCAGTAGTTAACTATGTTAAAGCCCAAGAAGGCAGATGAGGGCTCAAGGCCCATAGTCGGTTCAAGGCCTGTAGCAGTAAACCGGCGTTGGTATGTAACTTGTATTGTAAGTTAGGAATAAGTAGAGACCAAACCGGACACATCTATGAGCCGGTATTGGGACTCTGTGAACCAACGGGCGTCACCCGTGTATACAAGGGGACGACCCGACGGCTGTTCAGACAACAGACAACAACTCGAGACTTAGGCGAAGCTTGTTTGCTCCCTAGTCATCGAAACCCCATCAATTCCATCACAACTAGACATAGGCTTTTACCTTCATCGAAGGGGCCGAACTAGTATAAACTCTCTTGCGTCCCTGTGTCCGCTTTAACCCCTTCAAGCTAACCCGTTGCGATGGCTCCACGACTAAGTCCTTTCATGAGGATATCTGCCGTGACAAAACCACGACAGTTGGCGCCCACTGTGGGGCTATCGCACGATGGTTTCAAGTTCTTGGAGGGCCGCTTTGAAGGACTCGAGGGCTACGTTGTGGGCCAGATGACTAAGAGTCGTCGCGGCAAGCTCTACATCGATGATGCAGGCTGGGGCCCCGAGGCCGGCTCAGTTGAGTATGGGTATCGGGTCCCCTTTGGTGGCATACACGTTTTCATCGGCAAGATCGGTGAACCGGGCCCTGAGCCGGACATCTGCACCGACCTCATCGAAACGGCTCAGCGTGCGCGATCCGCCCGGGTTAAACCGGCCGTGAAGCGTGCCTTCGTGGGAGTCATCCATGGAGGAAGTTATGAGGATGGATCGGAATCTCGCGGCGAGACCGTCGTTTATTCTGGCGACGAGTCATCAACCGGAGAAACCGAATCTCTATATCAGCTACAAGATGGTTGGATTGGGGGCTGTTCCAATGGCGACAGTATTCCGGACCCCTCTGATCTACCCAACCGAGTTGGAATATTCATGGCCGGCACACAAGCAGCGCTTCATTCTTCGACCGCTGCGCCAATAACCTCCGGTTCAGTAGCGACGACAGCTGCCGGGGCAGAGAGCTCTGCACGCCCGCCGGTTCAAGTTCTATCAGATCTATTTGATGGATTGGCTGTGCTTATGGTAGAAGCTAACCCGGCGGATCAGGACGTCCATAATGCGGAGATTGCAAAGGTGAAGGAACAGATCACCCAGGCCAAGGCGGACCTGGCAGCTGAGAATGCCAGGATGACCCTAGAGCGGGCCGCTTTAGACGCACAAGCCTACAGGCTCATGTTGGACCAGAACGCGTCGCATGAAGTCATGAAGAGGAAGTACCGATACCGTCTGCCTTCGGTTTTCGAGGCCAGAGACCTTTTCAACACCCTAGGAGCAGGAGCCAGTGATCCACTGGAGGTAAATCGGGCGGAAGCTCCTGGGACCGGCGCGCCGGTTTAGCCCCTTCTGATGGATCTGCCTCGTCAGAACAATGTTATACCTTAGGCTGTTTCAGCACCTCCGGGTCACTACTCCAACCCGATGGACAATCTCGTTGCCACTGCTGCACGACTGGAGGCCATTCCAATTGAAGGTGACTCGCTGCAGGCGGTAGAGACGCGACGGGTCAAGGAGCTTCTTAGGACAGCTTTGGTCCAACAGGAAGCATACTCGTACAGCCGCAACCGGATCCATTCGACCCCTCGCCCAAGCCGGAGCTATAGCAGGCGTATGGATGAACCAGCCGTGTCAAGTAATGAACGACAGGGAGCACCCCGCGGCAACAACCCGGCGGGTGGTGCTGATAACGCTCAGGAAGTGGTGGACCGGGCCCCAGCATGCAGGGAGGCCGAGTTAGCCGCACAGTATTAGGCTCGGTAGCTTACGCCGGTTCGTCCAACTATCTCGGTCGAACTTGGTGTTACTTCTAGTTCTTTGGGGGTGCCTTGCCTTGTCCCCACTTTACGTAATGTGCGCCTGCCCAAGGATTTCAAGGGCCCGCGCAAGGTACCAAATTACACGGCGGATCAACCCCCAGAGACATGGGTGGAGAGCTATGAGATGGCCATGGAGATGCTTGATGTGGATGATACGACATGTGAGAAGTACTTCACCATGATGCTTGAAGGAACGACCCGCACTTGGTTAAAAAGCTTACCGGCCAATTCTATCAGTTCATGGGCCCAATTACGAGCTCGATTTATCAGTAACTTCAAGGATACATGTAAGCAGCCTATGTCGATAGTGGACTTAGCTGCCTGTGTCCAGGAGGAAGGAGAATCGACGACTCATTGGGTGCGCCGGGTCTCGCAGGTTCTGCATTCATCAGACCGCATCAATGCTGACACCGCCGTTATAACCCTAGAAGGCAATTGCCAGTTTGGGCCCCTAAAGCTGAAGTTAGGACGGATGAAGCGCCATTGCACTGACATGGGGACCCTCATGGCTGCCTTGGTAAAGTATGCTGATTCTGATAGTACCAAGGATCCCGAGTCTAATGATGACAAGACAGGGAAGGGAAAGAAGAACAACAACTCCAAAGGTCAGCAACACCACTCGGCAGGTAACGGTAGCGGAGGCAAGCGTAAAGCGGATGTCAGGACCCCGACTCGATGTCACATCGATCTAGCAGGTAACACCTCATATCACTTTGCGGCCTCACGCACGGTATCCCCACGGGTGTCGTCTTACCTTTTCCCGGGACCGTTTGCGCCTTTTGGCTCACGTATATGATAGTGTCGCTAGCATCCATATGATAAAGAGCCCGGGCTGACATGACTAGTCGTAAACCCAAAGTGGCACAGACTTACAGGGACAGGCATCCATGACCCAGCTTCGAACGTGTCGGTCATCAGCAAGTGGGTCCGGGCTGTAGCACTGGGCTAGCAGGACTCCGGTAAACCGGGCTGTAGCGGGCTAACAGGACTCCGGTACTCAAAGCGTGACATTTCCCCGAAGGGACAGACACAGGAACGAAGAAGGACACATGCCGGCCAGCCTAAGTGTTCCAGAGCAGTAGCAAGCTACCATGGCTCAGCGGTAACACTAGGAGACATTTCCCGGTAAGAGAGGCTACTAAAGATAAACAACTAGATAGTCAGATCCCACACATACCAGGCATTTCAATCATACACACAATATGCTCGATATGTGCAAATACAACGAAGCATCACAACATGACTCTATGACACAAGTACTTTATTTAAGGCTTAGTGAGCCATACATAACATACACAAAGGTACGGGTCTCACGACCCCACATACAAGTCATACAGTCATACAAACCAGCAGCGGAAGTAACTTGTCTGAGTACAGACAACTAGTAAAATAAAAGAGGCTTGGAAAGCCTAGCTATACTACGTGGTCCATCACAAGCTCAGGGTCACCACCTGGGTCTTTAGCCTACTCGTTGATGTCAACGTCTACATAGAACCCATCAGAAGGGGTTGCAGCGTCTTCTGTAAAAATGTAGATTATAGCAACATGAGTACAAAGGTACTCAGCAAGACTTACATCAGATCCTACATACATGCATAGTATCAAGAGGGGTTGGTGGAGTTATTGCAGCAAGCCAGCTTTGACTCTTGGCTAGACTATCCTACGATACTCCAACTTGAAATGGTTTTGCGCACACGAGTCCACTACTCACCACTTCAATACACTACCGAGGATCCACCTCCGTCTTCCTACGGAAGAGCCATCCTCGGCACTCACACTTATCTTGAGGCTTTTAACAGTTTCCATTTACTTGTCTATGAACTGTATAGGCAACCAAGTAGTCCTTTACCGCGGACGCGGCTATTCGAATAGATCATGTTAACCCTGCAGGGGTGTACTTCTTCATACACGCTCTCACCACTTATCGTCGCTTACACGACATGTACTCGGCAACCTTCAAGCGGAAGCCCAACGTGGGTGTCGGCCACGACCTACCTAATCACCTAAGCCTCCAGTAGGCTACAAACACCAGAAACTACTTGCAACTCCTGGACGGAGAACTAGGGTGAATAAGAAGCCGAGAGGGTCCATTGGTTTCGGGCCCAATGCATGGTAGTAGCTGATTCTTAAATCACACATACAGATCTCAGTGCTTAAGGTCGGCTTCAATGAAACAACCCACCATGTACTCCTACATGGCCTCTCATCGATACCTTTACCAAATCGTGTTCACCACACCACTCTCATTACTGACATAACATTTCACTCTAGCCCATCACCCAGATGAACCAGACCTGACACGACTCTAAGCATAGCAGGCATAGCAAGGTAGGAACAACACATACATATGGCTCAATCAACTCCTACACATGCTAGTGGGTTTCATCTAGTTACTGTGGCAATGACAGGTCATGCAGAGGAAATGGGTTCAACTACCGTAGCACACAACAGTTTGAATCGCGTTGTCTTAATGCAGTAAAAGAGAGCAGGAGCGAGAACATGGGATTGTATCGATATGATCAAATGGTTGGTTGCTTGCCTGATGGTTCGATGCACGGATACGGTTCTTCGTTAGGGTAGTCACGGTACTCCTCGGGGACAGATCCTGTCGTAAAGGATAACGATACACAGGCATCACCAAACAATGTGCAACAATATGATGCATGCATGAAACATGGCAATATGAGTGTGTTGGGCTAATGCAACTAAAGCTACCAACGCTGTCAGGACCCCGACTCGATGTCACATCGATCTAGCTGGTAACACCTCATATCACTTTGCGGCCTCACGCACGGTATCCCCACGGGTGTCGTCTTACCTTTTCCCGGGACCGTTTGCGCCTTTTGGCTCGCGTATATGAAAGTGTCGCTAGCATCCATATGATAAAGAGCCCGGGCTGACATGACTAGTCGTAAACCCAAAGTGGCACAGACTTACAGGGACAGGCATCCATGACCCAGCTTTGAACGTGTCGGTCATCAGCAAGTGGGTCCGGGCTGTAGCACTGGGCTAGCAGGACTCCGGTAAACCGGGCTGTAGCGGGCTAACAGGACTCCGGTACTCAAAGCGTGACATTTCCCCGAAGGGACAGACACAGGAACGAAGAAGGACACATGCCGGCCAGCCTAAGTGTTCCAGAGCAGTAGCAAGCTACCATGGCTCAGCGGTAACACTAGGAGACATTTCCCGGTAAGAGAGGCTACTAAAGATAAACAACTAGATAGTCAGATCCCACACATACCAAGCATTTCAATCATACACACAATATGCTCGATATGTGTAAATACAACGAAGCATCACAACATGACTCTATGACACAAGTACTTTATTTAAGGCTCAGGGAGCCATACATAGCATACACAAAGGTACGGGTCTCACGACCCCACATACAAGTCATACAGTCATACAAACCAGCAGCGGAAATAACTTGTCTGGGTACAGACAACTAGTAAAATAAAAGAGGCTTGGAAAGCCTAGCTATACTACGTGGTCCTTCACAAGCTCAGGGTCACCACTGGGTCTTTAGCCTACTCGTTGATGTCAACGTCTACATAGAACCCATCAGAAGGGGTTGCAGCGTCTTCTGTAAAAATGTAGATTATAGCAACATGAGTACAAAGGTACTCAGCAAGACTTACATCAGATCCTACATACATGCATAGTATCAAGAAGGGTTGGTGGAGTTATTGCAGCAAGCCAGCTTTGACTCTTGGCTAGGCTATCCTACGATACTCCAACTGAAATGGTTTTGCGCACACGAGTCCACTACTCACCACTTCAATACACTACCGAGGATCCGCCTCCGTCTTCCTACGGAAGAGCCATCCTCGGCACTCACACTTATCTTGAGGCTTTTAGTAGTTTCCATTTACTTGTCTATGAACTGTATAGGCAACCAAGTAGTCCTTTACCGCGGACACGGCTATTCGAATAGATCATGTTAACCCTGCAGGGGGTACTTCTTCATACACGCTCTCACCACTTACCGTCGTTTACACGACATGTACTCGGCAACCTTCAAGCGGAAGCCCAACGTGGGTGTCGGCCACGACCAACCTAATCACCTAAGCCTCCAGTCCAGGTTTATCGCCTATTCAGGTTCCATCCGCAGGGAGTCCGGCCGAGGTTTCCCATACGGCCCCGAACGATGTGAACAGGGTTCCCGAGATACCTAACGGGTATTCGGTACACCCGGCCACGTACCTACCGCATCACAGCCCACCCCTACGGTCAGCGCTGTCCACGGCCTCCAGTAGGCTACAAACACCAGAAACTACTTGCAACTCCTGGACGGAGAACTAGGGTGAATAAGAAGCCGAGAGGGTCCATTGGTTTCGGGCCCAATGCATGGTAGTAGCTGATTCTTAAATCACACATACAGATCTCAGTGCTTAAGGACGGCTTCAATGAAACAACCCACCATGTACTCCTACATGGCCTCTCATCGATACCTTTACCAAATCGTGTTCACCACACCACTCTCATTACCGACATAATCATTTCACTCCAGCCCATCACCCCGATGAACCAGACCTGACACGACTCTAAGCATAGCAGGCATAGCAAGGTAGGAACAACACATACATATGGCTCAAGCAACTCCTACACATGCTAGTGGGTTTCATCTAGTTACTGTGGCAATGACAGGTCATGCAGAGGAAATGGGTTCAACTACCGTAGCACACAGCAGTTTGAATCGCGTTGTCTTAATGCAGTAAAAGAGAGCAGGAGCGAGAACATGGGATTGTATCGATATGATCAAACGGTTGGTTGCTTGCCTGATGGTTCGATGCACGGATACGGTTCTTCGTTAGGGTAATCACGGTACTCCTCGGGAACAGAACCTGTCGCAAAGGGCATCGATACACAAGCATCACCAAACAATGTGCAACAATATGATGCATGCATGAAACATGGCAATATGAGTGTATTGGGTTAATGCAACTAAAGTCAGAAGGGTTTGAACAAATTTGAATCAAAGATTCAAATTCTAAATTCAAATATGCCCTTTTAAAGTGCCTTTTCTTGTTCTGCTTAAAACATCAATTTAACTTGTTTGATCATGCATGAAAATAGTACAGATGGATAGATTGGATTTTTCTGATCATTTTTCATATATGATTTGTCCAATTTGGAGTTACAGAATAAAAGTTATGAATTTTTGAAGTTTAAATAATATTCTGGAATTTCCTGATTTAATTTAAATCCAGAAAATCAATTACTGCGTCAGCCTGACGTCAGTGTGACGTCAGCAGGTCAACGGAACTGGTCCAAGTCAAACCTGACAGTGGGTCCCGCATGTCAGGGTGATTATTTTAATTAAAACTTAATTAAAACTAATCCTGTTTAATTAACAGGGCTGGGCCCCACCTGTCATTGACTCAGGGGAGTCAACCAGGGCCCACCCGTGGTCAAAGTGGATGTCGGCTGCCGGCGTTTAGTCGCCGGCGAGCCTGACGCGGCGGCGGAAGTGGTTTTGGTCATTTCGGCCACCAGAAGGGCCGCGGAGACCACCGGAGTGGAGCTGAGGCCAACCCGCAGCTCTTGGCGGAGCCCGTTGGGGTCGGGGTGGCCGGAGTCGACGGCGGCGAGCTCGGCTGCGGCCGCCGGGGTTCGGTCGTGCACGGGAACGGTGCTGGAGCTCGAAGTCGAGCAAAGCGAGGCGCTAGGGATGCTCTACGGGGTCTTGCGAACTCGTTGGACTCGCCGGGGTGACCAAATGGTCACCGGAGCTGCGTCGACGGCGAGCTCGGCGACGGCGGAGGTTCGGCCGTGGTGGGGAGGTGGCTACGGTGAGGGAACGAGGGGAAGGAGAGGGGGAAACGGTGGCGTAGCTCACCGCGGTTGCAGTGGGCGTCGAAGTGGGCTCGGGGACGCGCTGGAGACGGCGAATCGACGGCGACGGTGGTCGGAGCCCGAAGGGGGGGAACGGCGACGTGGTGGCGATGCAGGGCTTCCGGGGAGCTGTGGAGCGGTGGGGAGGAAGAGGGAGTCGAGGCGGAGCTCCTGAGCTAGTCGGGGGAGCGAGGGGTGGTCGGAGATGGCTGCTATGGCGAACGGCGGCGACGGTGGTGTTCGGCCGTGTGAGAGAGAGAGCGAGGGAGAGGAGGGGAGAGCCGGGGGAGAGTGAGAGAGAGCAGGGGGGAGGGCGTGGCGTCGTCCAGGGCGTCGAGCGAGGAGGGGAGGCCAGGCAAGCAGGCGAGCAGGTGGCGTGGCGCGGTGGCGCGCGCGCGCGCCGGCCACACTCCCCTCCCTCTGTCGGGACGAAGACGACAGAGGAGGGAGGTGGGCTGGGCCGGCTGCTGGCTGGGCCAGCCAGCTGGCTGGGCCGCACAGTGGAGGAGCCCAGGTAAGCTCCTCCTGTTATATATTTTCTTTTTTTTTATTTCTGACATTTGTTTGATTTAAATAATATATTAAATCATTTATTTAACTTATGCCAATTTTTGCAGGAGCTATTTATATTATTCCAGAGCTCTTTTATAATTGGCATAATATTTGGGCATATATTAATATATATAATTAATATATTTCCAATGCAAATATTTATGCATTTATTCCAAATGCCCAAAATAAATGTCCATGAGCCACTAAAAATATTGGTTTGATTTTTATCTCTGTCCAATATTTTCAGAGAGCAACATGAGCATTTTCTTGGACCCTTTTGGAGAAATTTTTATTTGGGTCATTTTCAAAATGGTTCTGAGGGTTTCACAGATCCCCATTTCAAGTTTCTGATGAAAGAGTAAACATGATGCAACACTCTAATGCATGACTAGCTAGGGTGTGACAACTCACCCCCACTCAAAAGAATCTCGTCCCAAGATTTGGGTTCCTCCGGGAAGAAGGCGGGATACTCGAGTCGAAGACGATCCTCCCTTTCCCAAGTTGCTTCATCCTCGGAATGGTGCGACCATTGAACCTTGAGAAACTTGATATTATGACGTCGCGTGGTACGTTCGGCTTGATCGAGGATACAAATGGGGTACTCTCGATATGTAAGATCATCTTGGAGATCAAGCGTTTCGTGGTCCACTTCACGGATAGGATCCGAGAAGCAACGCCTGAGTTGAGAAACGTGGAAGACATCGTGAACTCTGGAGAGGTGCGGAGGTAGTTCCAACTGGTAGGCAACTTCTCCTCGTTTGGCAAGAATGCGAAAAGGTCCAATGTAACGAGGAGCCAATTTGCCTTTGATACCGAAACGATGGGTTCCCTTCAGAGGGGTGACCCGAAGATAAGCCTTCTCGTCAACCTCGAAGGTCATAGCCTTATGTTTTCGGTCATATTGACTCTTTTGACGGGATTGGGCTGTTTTCAACTTTTCACGAACGATACGAACTTGTTCTTCTGCTTCCTGAATCATATCCGGGCCAAAGAATTGTCTTTCCCCGGTCTCTGACCAGTTAAGGGGTGTTCGACATCGTCGTCCATAGAGAACTTCAAAAGGGGCTTTACCCAAGCTAGATTGATAGCTGTTGTTGTAAGCGAATTCGGCAAATGGAAGGCACTTCTCCCAGTCCATTCCGAATGAGATAACAGAGGCTCGAAGCATGTCTTCTAGAATTTGGTTGACGCGTTCCACTTGACCACTCGACTGAGGGTGGAAAGCGGTGCTAAAGGAAAGACGGGTTCCCATAGCATTTTGGAAACTTTCCCGAAATCGAGAGGTGAAAAGACTTCCTCGATCCGAGTTAATTTCCAAAGGAACACCATGAAGGGACACTATTCGGGAGATGTATAAGTCTGCCAGTTGACTAGCGGTTATACTCTCACGAACAGGTAAGAAGTGGGCTACTTTGGAAAGACGATCGACCACGACGAAAATAGCATTATTCCCTCTCTTGGTCCTGGGAAACCCGGTAATGAAATCCATACCAATTTTATCCCATTTCCATTCAGGAATAACTAAGGGTTGAAGGGTGCCAGCAGGCCGTTGATGCTCTGCTTTTACACGACGACAGACATCGCAGTTAGCAATATACTGAGCAATTTCTCTCTTCATCCTAGTCCACCAGAACCTCTGGCGTAGGTCCTGATACATTTTAGTACTACCGGGATGAATGGTGAGAGGAGATTCATGAGCTTCCTTAAGGATCAATCGCCTCAGGTTGCGCACTTTGGGAACTACTAGTCGATTCCCGAAGTATACGACTCCTTGATCATTAATGGAGAAACAATCCGCAATTCCTTTCTGAATGTTCCTCTTGATGCGGGAGATTCCCGGATCTACCTTCTGTGCTTTGATAATTTGATCCGTAAGGGTAGGTTTTGCCACCAAGGTGGAAAGAAAACCTTGAGGAACAATGTGAAGGTTAAGCTTCCGAAATTCCTCATGGAGAAGCGGTTGACCTTGTTGTAACATCAGGTTGTTACAATAAGATTTACGACTTAGCGCATCAGCCATGACGTTGGCTTTCCCTGGGGTGTAGGTTATTCCTAAGTCGAAGTCAGTGATCAATTCAACCCAACGTCTCTGCCTGAGATTCAAATCCGGTTGGGTGAAAATATACTTCAGACTTTGGTGATCAGTGAATATTTCGCAACGATTACCGAGGAGGTAATGTCGCCAGGTCTTAAGTGCATAGACTACGGCTGCAAGTTCTAGATCATGAGTAGGATAATTCTCCTCATGTGGGTGCAATTGCCGTGAAGCGTAAGCAATTACGTGTCGATCTTGCATGAGAACGCAACCTAGTCCTTGTCGCGAGGCGTCGCAGTAGATAACAAAGTCCTTAGAGAAGTCTGGCGGTACCAGTACGGGAGCAGAAGTCAGGCGTCTTTTCAGTTCCTGAAAGCTGTGCTCACATTGTGGAGTCCATTCGAACTTCTTATCTTTCTTGAGGAGTTCGGTTAGAGGTTTGGCAACCTTGGAGAAGTTCTCGACAAAGCGACGACAATAGCTCGCTAAGCCTAGAAAACTCCGAACTTGCTTGACCGATTCGGGTGGAGTCTAGTTAAGGACGGCTTGAACTCGCTCAGGGTTAACAGCAATACCTTTACCAGATATTACATGACCCAGATAGGTCACTTCTGACAACCAGAATTCACATTTAGAGAATTTGGCATAAAGGCGATGCTCTCGAAGTTTCTTCAACACTAGCCTTAAATGTTCGGCATGTTCTTCCTCATTCTTGGAGTAAATGAGTATGTCATCGAGATAAACTACGACGAATTTATCCAAATACTCCATGAAGATTGAGTTCATTAACCGAGAAAAGGTGGCTGGAGCGTTGGTTAAACCGAAGGACATGACGGTGTACTCGTATTGGCCGTAACGAGTAACAAAGGCCGTTTTAGGAATGTCCCCGTTTCTGATTTTGATTTGGTGGTAGCCCAACCTCAAATCCATCTTGGAGAAGACTGAGGATCCAGCGAGCTGATCATACAGGTCGTTGATCCTGGGAAGCGGATATTTGTTCTTGATTGTGACCAAGTTGACAGGTCGGTAATCTACAACCATCCGGTCCGTACCATCCTTCTTCTTGACGAATAGGACGGGGCAAGCCCACGGAGAAGAGCTAGGTCGGATGAAACCCTTTTTCAAGGACTCATCGAGTTGTTTCTTAAGCTCGGCTAGTTCTAGGGGTGCCATCTTATAAGGTCTTCTAGCAATCGGAACGGTTCCTGGAATGAGGTCTATTACAAACTCAACATCCCTGTCAGGTGGAACACCTGGCAATTCCTCTGGAAAGACATCCGGGAAGTCACGGACTACCGGAACGTCCTCAAGGTCTGGCAAAGGGCTGGCGTTAAGAGAATATAATTGTCGCTTGGCTATTCGGGTCAAGACATGGACTATCTTCCCCGAAGGATGGGTGAGTTGAACAGTCCTAGAGAAGCAATCAATTTGGGCATGATGAGCCGACATCCAGTCCATACCCAGAATGATATTAATATCTGAAGATTTAAGGGCTATCAAAGACGCGAGGAAAACAAGTCTGTCGACTTGGATCTCATTTCCATAACTTACCCTAGAGGTCTGCCATCTAGAACCAGGGGTAGAGATCTCCATAGTGGATGGCAAGTCACAGAATGCAACGTTATGCAAACGAGCATAATTTTCAGATATAAAGGAATGAGAGGCTCCTGTATCGAAAAGAACAGATGCCGGGTGGCAATTAACAAGAAGCGTACCGAGAACGACGTTGGGGTCCTCTTGAGCTTCCTCGGCAGAGACACAGTTGACATGGCCACGTGAAGCGGTGACCGGTTTAGCATGAAACACTTTCCCTGTCGGCTTGCCACGGCCAACAGCTTTAGCAGATTGATTTGGGTTGGTCTGGGGGCATTCACGCATATAGTGGCCAGATTCCCCACACTTGAAACAAGTCACGGAACTGGTACGTGGAGGAGCATTATTGGTTGGACCCCCATAGGACTTGGCTGGAGCAGACTGTTGTACAGGGCGAGGCGCCTGGAAAGATGGCCTCGGTGTGAACCTGGGTGGCAGGGCGGTGTTGGGCACCCACACGCGGCGCTTCTGAGGACCAGCACCGGATGAGGAACCCGTGTCACGTCCATGCTTGCGTGTTGCGTCATAGTCAGTCTGACCAGTTTCAGCACTGATGGCTTTGTTGACAAGTTTCGAAAAAGATGTGCACTCATGCAGACGGAGGTCGCGGCGAAGCTCAGGACTAAGGCCCTTACGGAACCTTGCTTGCTTCTTGGCGTCAGTAGAAACTTCCTCAGTTGCATATCGGGCGAGATTACCAAACTCCCTGCTATAGGCATCCACAGAAAGTCGGCCTTGGGTGAGACTGCAAAATTCTTCACGTTTACGGTCCATGAGACCCTCCGGAATGTGATGTTCACGGAAAGCCTCGCTGAATTCAGCCCAAGTTGTGACATGGCCCGCTGGGCGCATAGCTCCATAATTCTCCCACCATAGACTGGCGGGGCCTTCAAGATGATATGCAGCAAAGGTGACCTTGTCAGCCTCCGCTACCAGCGCGGAACGCAGTTTGTGAGAGATACTGCGAAGCCAGTCATCAGCGTCGAGAGGCTCGACGGAGTGATGGAACGTGGGTGGATGCAATTTGATAAAATCACTGAGTGACACCACGTTAGCCCTCTGATGGTGTGCTGTATTCTGTTCAATACGCTCCAACAAACGGTTTGTCTCCCGCTTGTTTCTCTCAGCTTCCATCATCACCTCGGCTAGTGAAGGAGGATGAGGCAGATTTTCATTCCTGGCTTCACTGCCTTCGGCCTGCTCTTGGGAAGCAGGGTTAGCGCGCGTGTTGACCATCCTAGGAAATCAAGACAATGTTTTAGTCAGGATGGTAAAATTCCGACATAGGATACATAATGTAAGGAATAACTCGGAATGCAGGATGATCATCCGTATGACATGGTAGATACAGAAACTGCTTCTTTATTCCATCGTCATACACACCATACAGGGTTTAGTACAAGACCAAACATAGTACTATTACGGTGAAAAGAGGATTACATCTCATCGGAGGCATTCCAAGCTCCTATACATTATTTTTCTACATCTCCGGAAAGAGTACAGACTAGGTCATATCCCACGAGTTACGCGGGGCGATAGACGACACAGCTAGTGCAAACTAGTGATACCACCACTAACTCAGACCGATCCGTAATAGTCCTCGTAGAAGTCACCTCCATAGCCTGGAAGCTCAACATGTTCATCCGGAAACAGACGGTCTCGCGGAGCTTGTGGACCATAGGGGCTAGGATGAGGCCTTGGACCAACAAACGGTGGCCTGCGGGGACCGCGAGGTGGGGTGATGCCTCCTACATCACGCCAAACCATCACGTCTGGCAGAGCAGATCTCACAGGATAGAGATCGCGCATATCTGAATATCCAGCTTGCACCGCCGGTGCGAACCGAGTCAAGTGGCCCAGTGGTCAGCACGGGTATTGAAGAGCTCTAACCTTAAGGCCCGATTTTCACGGTCCTTATCCTCGAGCATCTCAGCAGTGGTGCGAGTCCGTGAATCCTCCTGAGTGGAGTCAGCATAGATAGCCTGGAGATACCCTTGTGCTCCCGGAAGTGATCCTGGCATATACCGGAAGTCAGAGTCCCGAAATAACCCAGATCTGACTCGCATAATGGCATCATAGAGTAGGCGGCGTCCTGCACAGCCATCTCAATGGTAACCCCGAGTCCATAGGAGCAGTGAAGAGGCTCGGTGGATCCAGGATAAGATGGAAATATCCTGACAGTGCAGAGATACTGGCTTTGATTAAAATCTCAGAATTGCTCTTCGACCGTGTACTCGGGATACCAGCGGTATCCAGCCTCAGTCATTACCCTGACCAACTTAGCAGTATGGCCGGGTACATCTAGGCATCGAGTCAGGCGAACCACTTGATTGAGGTCGCGAGTGGCCATCTGAAAGCACAATCATAATGCAAAGGCATTAGAATTTCTAGCAAAATTTCGGCAGCATAACAGCTGTAAATGCTCAAAAAGGATTTGAGACATTTGACAAAGGATTTCATACACACTCATCATCATTATATCAAAGTTCTGAAACCATTCTGGCAACATAATGTGGTAGTAGATCTGAACTAGGCTTTTATCCATCAAACTTATAAGGTACTACTGATTAGTAACTCGTGATCCTGATAGAGAGAACAGATCCTAATTCCTTAACCCCCGGTGGAAGAATGGACTGACTCAGATCAGAAAGTCATAAGGTATAAGGAGTAAAAAGAGCCTTACGTTCCATCCCACAAACAATTCCCCTACATATAACTAAAGAATTTCTAGACTCAACATCGACCAGTTTGGCTTGGAGAACCTACAGGCAGTCCGGCTCTGATGCCAACGCTGTCAGGACCCCGACTCGATGTCACATCGATCTAGCAGGTAACACCTCATATCACTTTGCGGCCTCACGCACGGTATCCCCACGGGTGTCGTCTTACCTTTTCCCAGGACCGTTTGCGCCTTTTGGCTCACGTATATGATAGTGTCGCTAGCATCCATATGATAAAGAGCCCGGGCTGACATGACTAGTCGTAAACCCAAAGTGGCACAGACTTACAGGGACAGGCATCCATGACCCAGCTTCGAACGTGTCGGTCATCAGCAAGTGGGTCCGGGCTGTAGCACTGGGCTAGCAGGACTCCGGTAAACCGGGCTGTAGCGGGCTAACAGGACTCCGGTACTCAAAGCGTGACATTTCCCCGAAGGGACAGACACAGGAACGAAGAAGGACACATGCCGGCCAGCCTAAGTGTTCCAGAGTAGTAGGAAGCTACCATGGCTCAGTGGTAACACTAGGAGACATTTCCCGGTAAGAGAGGCTACTAAAGATAAACAACTAGATAGTCAGATCCCACACATACCAAGCATTTCAATCATACACACAATATGCTCGATATGTGTAAATACAACGAAGCATCACAACATGACTCTACGACACAAGTACTTTATTTAAGGCTCAGGGAGCCATACATAGCATACACAAAGGTACGGGTCTCACGACCCCACATACAAGTCATACAGTCATACAAACCAGCAGCGGAAATAACTTGTCTGGGTACAGACAACTAGTAAAATAAAAGAGGCTTGGAAAGCCTAGCTATACTACGTGGTCCTTCACAAGCTCAGGGTCACCACCTGGGTCTTTAGCCTACTCGTTGATGTCAACGTCTACATAGAACCCATCAGAAGGGGTTGCAGCGTCTTCT
>NC_041380.1:398822945-398837848 GCF_002162155.2 Triticum dicoccoides
GAGGCGGAGCTCCTGAGCTAGTCGGGGGAGCGAGGGGTGGTCGGAGATGGCTGCTATGGCGAACGGCGGCGACGGTGGTGTTCGGCCGTGTGAGAGAGAGAGCGAGGGAGAGGAGGGGAGAGCCGGGGGAGAGTGAGAGAGAGCAGGGGGGAGGGCGTGGCGTCGTCCAGGGGGTCGAGCGAGGAGGGGAGGCCAGGCAAGCAGGCGAGCAGGTGGCGTGGCGCGGTGGCGCGCGCGCGCGCCGGCCACACTCCCCTCCCTCTGTCGGGACGAAGACGACAGAGGAGGGAGGTGGGCTGGGCCGGCTGCTGGCTGGGCCAGCCAGCTGGCTGGGCTGCACAGTGGAGGAGCCCAGGTAAGCTCCTCCTGTTATATATTTTCTTTTTTTTTATTTCTGACATTTGTTTGATTTAAATAATATATTAAATCATTTATTTAACTTATGCCAATTTTTGCAGGAGCTATTTATATTATTCCAGAGCTCTTTTATAATTGGCATAATATTTGGGCATATATTAATATATATAATTAATATATTTCCAATGCAAATATTTATGCATTTATTCCAAATGCCCAAAATAAATGTCCATGAGCCACTAAAAATATTGGTTTGATTTTTATCTCTGTCCAATATTTTCAGAGAGCAACATGAGCATTTTCTTGGACCCTTTTGGAGAAATTTTTATTTGGGTCATTTTCAAAATGGTTCTGAGGGTTTCACAGATCCCCATTTCAAGTTTCTGATGAAAGAGTAAACATGATGCAACACTCTAATGCATGACTAGCTAGGGTGTGACAGCGGATGACAACGTGGACTTCGTGGCTAATACCAACGTGCAGGACAAGGGTCAGCGACGCAAGGGTAAACCACCAAATCACAGTGGAGCGCCTAACCCTAACCCGGACCGCTTAAATTATCTATTGAACCAGCCCTGTCCAAAGCATGGGATGAAGGAAGTGCCAGCAAACCACCTTTGGAAGGATTGCTTCATTATGCAGGAGTTCAAGAATTCTAATGCTTTCCGGTATGATCATGGCTCCGGCGGTGGCTCAGGATCCAGGCCGGGTTACAGTTGAGGAAATTCCGGTTCAGGATTTAATGGTAATCCGGGCGGACATAACAATCAAAATAATCAGAACAACCAGGGTGGTTACAACCAGCAGCAGCAACAGTCGGGTTACCAGAGCAACCCAAAGCAATTGAATAGTGGGCAGTACCATGTTTTCACCACTAGCTTGGACAAGCGAGACCGGAAGGTTCAGAGGCGGGCAGTCAACTCTGTTGAACCGGCCGTGCCCCATTATCTATGCTGTCTGAACAGCCAATCATATGGAGCAGAGAGGATCACCCTCCCCAGGTTGATAATCCGGGTCAGTTGGCTCTGGTGGTGGCGCCTCAGGTGGGAGGTTACAAGTTCACCAAGGTGCTCATGGATGGAGGGAGCAGCATTAATATCTTGTACTATGAGACCTTCCGTCATATGGGACTAACAGATAAAAATCTCAAACCGTCCAATATGGTGTTCCACGGTGTGGTACCTGGCAAGTTAGCATATCCTGTTGGTAAGATAACTCTGGAAGTGGCCTTTGGAGATGATCATGATTCCAGGTCGGAAACATTGACGTTTGAAGTGGTGAAAATCCAAAGTCCGTATCACGCCCTGTTTGGGCGACCGGCCTACGCCAAGTTTATGGCACGGCCCTGTTATGTGTATTTGCAGCTCAAGATGCCGGGTCACAAGGGGACAATAACGGTTCACGGAAGCTGTAAAATCGCTTTGGTGTGCGAGGAAGGAGATGCGGCCTATGCAGAGTCGGTTTGTGCCACCGAGGAGCTGAAGTATTATAAGGACAATGTTGATCCGGCTGACATGACTCCATTAAAGAAGCCAACTACGGAGCATGATCCGGCCCTGAAGTTCAAATCGGCAGCTGAAACTAAGCTTGTTGACTTCGTGCCTGGTGATTCGTCCAAGAAGTTCAGCATCAGTGCCAACTTGGATCCAAAATAGGAAAGCGCGCTCATCGAGTTCATCCGTGAGAATCAGGACATTTTTGCATGGAAGCCCTCTGACATGCCAGGTGTACCGAGGCAACTCGCTGAGCACACCCTTAATGTGGATCCTAAATACAAGCCGGTGAAACAGTTCCTCCGCCGGTTTAACAAAGAAAGACGCAAGGCGATTGGAGAAGAGGTAGCTAGGCTCTTAGCAGCTGGCTTTATTATTAAAGTTTTCCACCCTGAGTGGCTTGCCAATCCGGTGCTGGTCCTTAAGAAAAACGGCACCTGGCGCATGTGTGTGGATTACACAGATCTTAATAAGGCTTGTCCAGCAGATCCTTTTGCCCTCCCCCATATTGAAAAAATTATTGATGCTATGGCGGGTTGTGAGCATTTGAGTTTTTTGGATGCATGTTCTGGCTATCATCAGATCAAAATGGCAGTTAAGGACCAGGAGAAGACGGCATTCATAACTCCCTTTGGAGCCTTCTGCTATGTGTCTATGCCCTTTGGGCTCAAGAGTGCCCAGGCAACTTATCAACAGTGTGTACAAAATTGTCTTCACAAGCAGATCGGTTGTAATGTACATGCTTACGTGGATGATATCGTGGTTAGGTCAAGGGAGAAGGAGACTCTGGTTGACGACTTGAAGGAAACCTTTGATAACCTGAGGACGTACAAGATGATGCTTAATCCGGCCAAGTGTGTCTTTCGTGTACCGGCACGCAAGTTATTGGGTTTTCTGGTGTCCAATAGGGGAATCGAGGCTAATCCGGAGAAGATCACAACCATCACCTCCCTGGCTAAACCGAAGTGTATCAACGATGTTCAACGCCTAGTAGGCCGGATTGCCGTGTTAAGCCGGTTTATCAGCCGCCATGGTGAGAAGGCAATCCCTTTGTATCAGATGTTGAAGAAGACGGATCAATTCGTCTGGAGTTCTGCTGCTGACAAAGCATTCGAGGACTTAAAGCGGCAATTGGCCAATCCGCCTGTGCTCGCCGCTCCCATTGACAAGGAGCCGTTGCTGCAATATGTTGCTGCTAATGCTCGTGCGGTCAGTGTGGCTATTGTGGTGCAGCGGAAAGAGGCAGGTAAGGAGCATCCGGTTCAACGTCCGGTCTATTATATTAGCGAGGTACTCATTGAGTCCAAGCAAGGGTATCCGCATTGGCAGAAGCTGGTATACAGAGTTTTTATGGCAAGCCGAAAGCTTAAGCAATACTTCCAAGGGCACCCCATTACGGTGGTCAGTTCTGCTCCCTTGGGGGATATCATCCAGAACCGGGAAGCGACTGACCGGATTGCCAAGTGGGCTATAGAGCTTGGGCCACACGGGTTGAAGTATGTGCCTCGGACGGCGGTTAAGTCTCAAGCACTTGTTGATTTCATCAATGATTGGACGGAACTGCAAGCACCTGAAGAAAAGCCGGATCACACATATTGGACCATCCATTTCGACGGATCCAGGCAATTGGAAGGCTCGGGGGCTGGAGTCGTATTAACTTCCCCACGAGGTGATAAGTTTTGTTACGTTCTCCGCTTAATGTTCCCTTGTACTAACAATGCAGCTGAGTATGAAGCCTTGCTCCATGGTCTCCGGATGGCTAAGGAGATGAATCTAAGTCGAGTTAAGTGCTTTGGTGACTCGGACCTCGTGGCTCAACAAGTATCTGGTACTTGGGATTCTAAGGACCCACTCATGGCAGCATATCGTCGTGAGGTGGATATTGTTGCAGGTCACTTTAAAGGCTATTAGGTGGACCACGTGGACCGACGGAAGAATGAAGCGGCGGACGCTTTAAGCCGGCTGGGCTCTCAGCGCAAACCGGTCCCGCCCAATGTTTTTCTGGATGTGCTGCACAACCCGTCGGTCAAGCTCTCTGGTGAAGCGGATTTGGCTATTCCTGATCCGGAGGCTCAATTGGTGGCAGCTCTTCATGTCATTCCGGATTGGATGCTTCCTTACCTGGCATACATGAACCGGGGCGAGTTACCAGAGGATGAGACTCTGGCCCGACAGATAATCCGACGGTCCAAGTCCATGACTATTGTCAATGGCGAGTTGCATCATTGCAGTGTATCAGGGGCATTTCAACGCCGTGTGTTTCCTGAAGAAGGCTGTGAAATTTTGCGTGAGATCCACGAAGGAGATTGTGGTCACCACGCCGGTTCAAAATCTTTGGTGGCTAAAGCATTCCGCCATGGTTTCTATTGGTTAACTGCTCATGCTGATGCGGAGGATCTGGTTAGACGATGTGACGGTTGCCAAAAGTTTTCAAGACGTGCTCATGTGCCGGCTCAAGAATTGAGAATGATTCCAATTACTTGGCCGTTTGCGACTTGGGGGCTAGATATGGTTGGGCCTTTCAAAAGGTCCAAAGATAAGAAGACCCACCTCCTGGTGGCGGTTGACAAGTTTACAAAGTGGGTGGAGGCAGAACCTGTTAGCAAGTGTGATGCGGCCATGGCAGTTCAGTTCATCAAAAGAGTGATTTTCCGGTTTGGCTTTCCACACAGTATCATCACAGATAATGGTACCAATTTGTCCAAGGGTGCCATGAAGGAGTTCTGCGAACGGGAGCACATCCGGCTTGACGTTTCATCAGTGGCACACCCACAGTCCAATGGTCAAGCAGAAAGGGCTAATCAAGAGATCTTGAGAGGCATCAAGCCCCGGCTTATGGTTCCTTTGCAGAGAACACCGGGTTGTTGGGTAGAAGAGTTGCCATCTGTGTTGTGGAGCATCAATACTACACCCAACAGATCAACAGGATATACACCGTTCTTCATGGTCTACGGAGCGGAGGCGGTTCTCCCCAGTGATATCCGTCATGACTCACCTCGTGTGGCGGCTTATGTTGAAGCGGACAACGAGACAACACGGCAAGACGCTTTGGACCTGTTGGATGAAGAACGAGACATAGCAGCCACCCGCTCAGCGATTTACCAACAGGATCTTCGTCGTTATCACAGTCGCCGAGTCAGAACCAGAACCTTTCAGGAAGGAGATTTCGTGCTTCGGCTCATCCAAGATCAGGCTAATATGCATAAGCTATCCCCACCTTGGGAGGGACCTTTCATGGTCAGCAAGAATCTGCACAATGGGTCATACTATCTGATCGATATTCGAGAGCATAAAGACTCACGTACATCAGAGGAGGAGACCAATAGGCTGTGGAACATAGCTCATCTTCGGCCTTACTATACCTGAGCCATTGGCTCTACTTATGTACATATTACGATGATGTATATATATGATTAAATACAATAAACTAGAACCTTAGCTAAAGCGGGGTATCTGTTCTTTTACATCATGTGTGGTTACACGGAGTTGTTCTAAAGCGGCCTCCGGTTTACCCCTTGAGTTAGCTTTTCAAAGCATCATGTTATATCACTTGGGGGCTTGGTCGTGTCCGAACCAATGCAACACCTCTTGATAGGCGAGAGCCACCAGATCACTTGGGGACTTGGTCATGTCTGAACCAGTCACGCCTCTTGATCGGCCTAAGGCCACAGAATCACTTGGGGGCTTGATCGAACCCGAACCATTGCCACGCCTCTTGATCGGCATAAATGCCACGGTTTCATTTGGGGACCTGGCTGACTTGAACCACAACTACACCTATCGGGAGCTTGGTCGTGTCCGACCATGGTAACGCCATCTGATCGGCTCAAATAAAGCCTCTTTTAGCAAATGGTTTTATCATTGCCTTTGCTTCACATTTTTCTTTGATAGATATTTCTTTCTTTTTGTTGTGTTTTTTAAAAACCGACAAAGTTTTAAGACGGTTCAAACTGTCAATTGACGGAACACGGTCCATTTTTGATCCGGAGACTATTTGCCCGGTTTGATTTTTTATTAACATCCTATTACGGAGTAACACGGTGTTTTGTTATAACCTGGCACGGTTTACATGGTAAACCGGCATTATATGTATACAGGAGCTGCTATCTCCTCCAACAGTGTGGGTTTATAAACCTTCGCTTCAAGATTGGCCAAGCCAACTTCATGCCCAGCGATGGCAGGTATTATGTATCTCAAAGATTTGATCATATGCTTAAATTTCAGATATTTTGGTTTCATATATGCAGACATCATACTCTGCCTGACGGTACAACCGCAGTGGCACTTTAAGATTTTTTGTATTGCAGAAAGTACTTTGGAAAGTTCATCACCCAAAGGAAGAACAAGTTGCAGTAATTATGCACGAAGGCATATCAAAATCAAGAGTATCGGCTAGCCTATTACAAGGCAACACGGTGCCCAAAATAAGATCATTGTTTTTTCATAAAGGAGAAGCAGTTTAAACCGGCTTCCGGTTCAAGCTTGGTCACCAGCCTGGCCTGATGGTTGTGGGTCATCCCGCGCCGCTTCAACTTCAACTTCTCTACCCAGCGGCTGGAAATCAACAGTTGTCCAGCCGATTCCCATTAATGCTCAAAAGACAGCTTCATCATGGATCAGCAACGACGGTTCAATATCGGGAGCATAAGTATGCTTACGGATTGGAGGGATAAGATTTTCTGCTTCAGGAATTGGTGCAGCTACTCGCTTGTTTTGGTTGTCATATTGGGCTTGATAATGAGACAAGTCTGCTTCTTCAACCAATTGACAAGCTCGCGGACGCACCTCCCGGTTTATTGCTCGCAGATCCGCTTCACTAAACTCTGACCCGTCTTCCTTCAAGCTGGGATAGCCCTAAGCCGCTTCAACAGGATCAAAATCCGGCACCCAAGCTTTTGCCCGGATTAAGGCATTGATTGCACCGGTTGGAGCAGCAGGTTTCTTTAGCTCTTCAACCCGGGCAGGAAGCATCGACAGTCTCTTCAGAGTATCCTGTATCAAAGTGGGCGCCGGATTGTTGTGGGATGCAGTATAGATGATCCGCTGTGCACCAGTGTATAGTTGTTCGATCAATGTGTAGGCGGCTTTCAATTTCTTCCGCACATCTGACCCCAAGTGACCAATGCGTGTCCCTGGAATATTACAAAGGGTTAACAAACCGGCAGCTCTATAAGATGGCCGAATCAACCCAAAAATCAAAACAGCTTACCAAAGATAGCAGCGGTCATGGCATGCACATGCCGCTTTATGCTGGTCAGTTCGTCCACCACCGATTTCAGTGCAGCCTCGACATCTTCTGCTCGTTTGGTTAAAGCGGATTTTTCAGTGGCCCAATCCGCCCGCTCTTTCTTGAAGCCCTCCTTAAGCTGTTCCATGGCGCTTAAAGCGCTGGTTAATTCCTCTTTTGCTTTGGAGGTTTCAGCTTGTTGGGACTTCAGATTTTCTTGGAGATCGACGACTTGGTTTTCTTTTGTCTTCAGCTCAGCCTGCATACAGACAGTTATATGATTCAGCAAGCAGTGCAAGAATTGAAGCACCAACCACATCACAAGTTATGCACTTGGCGCTTGGGGGCTAATGCCTATTTGATCTTCATATTTCACTTGATTATAAAGTCCCAAGATCAATACAAGTATTCAACTTGGCACTTGGGGGCTAATGGCTATTTGCTCAAATAAAGATGACAATTACTTAAAGTCCCGGTTTAACTACGTTAAGTTGAACCGACCCTTGGGGGCTACATCAGCGAATTCCAAAGTATTGAGATTTATACTAGCAAGTCCCGGTTTGAATGAAGATTCTAAACTGGCCCTTGGGGGCTAGGAGAGTTAACAAGATTGAAATATCCAAGCTGGGAAAAGCACATGGAAGTTACCTCAAATTTCTCTTTCATCATATTCACTAGACCAGCTTCATAATCACGGCTGGTATACAGCCGGTTCAGATAGCCAGAATGAAGATCTTGGGCATTCAGAGCAGCATAGGTTGCCAAGTCAACATTCCACTTGCCTTTGCCCATGGCAGCAAATTCTTCTTTGGTGGTATGCTTGGATAAAACAACAGGATTGCTGGGCTCTGTACGGCCAATACCAGTAATTACAACTTCATCATCCTTAGCATCACCGGTTTGCACTGGCGCAGTCGGTTTGTCAGCAGGCTGGGATGGACTGGTGGATCTTCCAAACTGGATGGGGCTTGTGGGCTGGTTGACAGGACTTGAGGTATCAGTAGGCCTTTCTTCAGCAATAAAATCGCCATCTTGCTGTGGTGGATCATTGGGTATATCTTCAGGAATAGCCGCTTCAAGATCTGGTGTTTTACCTGGTTCAGGGACGGCGTCCTCCTCGGCCGCTTTATCCAGGCGAGCCTTCTTGCTCGTCCTAGGCTTGGCCCTGAAAGGAATAACAAAGTCAAATACAGCATATGTTCCAAGGTGATGTACCGGAAATATTGTGATAAGTATAACTTACCCAAGCACCGTTTTGAGCGGTGGCAGCTGAGTAGCCGATGACTCGCCAGAGGATGAGTGGGAAGTAACCTGATAATCGGAGTCAGATGGATTAAGAGGTTGACGAAAATAGCCCGCTTTAGGACAAGCACTGACAAGCAAATTAGAGACCTCTGAACGGTGTTTCCGAACTGGGCTGTTCGGTAAACCGGCGGAGGCAACTACCTAGCCGCTGTGCCGGGTTGTGCGGCGAGCTTCGTGCTGTTGGGTCTTCATAAGAAATTTGGGATCCAAGTAAGCAAGAGGATGAGAAAATTTAACCTTCCGGTTTGCCTGACGGATTTTTAGTGAAGGCAAAGGGTCTGAATCGGAAGAGAGAATAATTACCTCTGCAGCATCAGCATGGCTGGCTTCGGCATCATCCTGACAAATATCATCATCAATAAGGCGCATGAAAAACAAGCCAAGTGAGTCAAGCTCTACCTCAAGGTCCGGACTACCCACATCATCATCAGGGGCCGGATCAGAAGATGTAGTGGTTTTCTTCTTATGAGCAGGCCATTTCACGACTTTAGTCTTTGGCCGGGTTGGTCGTTCCGGTTTGTCTGTTTTTTCTGGCTTCTCCTGTGGAAGTTTCTTGCTCCAAAACGGATCATTACCCAATTTAAACAAACATTGATATTAAACAATGACCAGATATATCAATAACAGGTTCAGTAACAAGAAAAATCAAACTCTTACAGCTGGCAATTTGTTGGTGGCACAGAAGGGAAGCGCGCCGGTTCGAGCACAGACGTGTTCCGGTTCATTCAGCATTTTATTCACAGCCTCTGTGATTTCTTCGTCGGTGAGCTGGATGTTAGCATGTCGCAGTGGGTCATCAACACTGCCAGTATACTCGCACATCAAACTGGAGCGCTGACTAAGGGGCAATATGCTCCACGATATCCAACAGCGAGCAAGATCGACTCCTGTTAAACCATTGGCCATGAAGGCTCTGAGCTTGGACAGTTGAGGAGCGTATTTGCTTCTCTCCTTGGCAGTCAACCTTTGCGGAAAGGGGTGTGTATTGCTAAGCCGCTCCGGACGAAAGCCAGGCAAAGGATTTTCACCAGCAGGGGAGGTGTCTTTGCAATAGAACCATGTTTGATTCCACTCTTTGGGGTGGCTGTGCAGTTTGGCGTGAGGGTATGTGACCTCTTTCCTTTTCTGAATCGCCACACCACCCAATTCCATATTGGAACCGTCAGTAAACTTAGTACGGCGGCTTAGATGGAAACAGTCTCTGAACAACTCCACTGTGGGCTCCTCTTGAAAGAACACCTCACAGAGCACTTGGAAGTGACACATGTTTGTAACAGAGTTGGGGCCAGTGTCTTGTGGGCGGAGTTGAAAATCGGCTAAAACGTCCCGGTAAAATTTAGAACCGGGTGGCTTAAAGCCCCGGGCTAAGTGATCTATGAAAACGACGACCTCTACTTCTTGAGGTGTGGGAGGGCATTCTTTTCCAGGGACCCTCCAATGGATGGTGTTTTTGCTGCCTAAAGCGCCGATCAGGACTAAATTGTTCAGTTGAGTCTCTGTGACGCGAGAAGGAACCCAGTTGCACTCATATACTTGCTTGGCCATGATGAAATCTACAAGATAGGTGATTCCGGTTCAAGAATGCATTGATTAAAGTACACTGGTATGTAAAATGTTAAACCGGAGACAGCTCTATCTAAACCGGAGTTTTATAAAGCAACAACATCTGGCGGTTCAACAAGGGGACTAATGGTATATACCGGTTTGGCAATTTTTCTACAAAGTTAAACCGCCAGATCTAAGCATTGAAACAGTTGAGATTGCGGATGGGTAAGTGTACAGAAACAGATTTCACAAGATTTCTCTACAGCGACGGATCTGAAGCAAGTTTAGAAAAGAAGGAAAATATTCAAGGTTCAAAAAAGAACAGTACCGAATCAATGGGCAGAGATACAGGTAGATCTATGGTCTTGAGGCATGTAAGTGAAGGCGGATGCTAAAAACTACCGCTACACAGAGCAAAGATTCACAGGTTCATCTAAGATCTATCATATGAATATGAAGCAGACGATGAACACTGAAGAACTTGGAAACCCTAGAACGGATCTACGGAGGAAAAGGTGAAGAACTCACCGGAGCCGAGGAAGAAGCAGAAGGTCGCCGCGATGTTCTGGTACAATCAGGGTGATGCAGCGGCCAAGGTTGGAGCAGAGGTCGTCGACGGCGGCGCAGCTCCGAAGCTGGACGACGCAGGGAAGACGAAGCAGAAGGGCACGAAGGGGAAAAAGAAATGACCCTTCGGTCCTATTTATAAAGCAAGGGACATGTGTCAGGCGCGAAAATCAAGGGACCGTGGGTTTGGAAACAAAGTTGTCGCCTCGATTGTCGCAGACCTATTAAACAAAAAAGGTATCATGGACAAGTTTCTTTATAAATAGGTGACGTCACGCCGGTTTACAACGACCAGAGAAGATGACATCACGGCGGTCCAACAAACTACAAGAAGATGTTGAAGATGAAGATTTTTGCTAAGGATTGACATGAACATGTTCAAATCAATCTGGGGCCTAATGTTGGGGATATCACTACTCGGCGTAAACCGGCCTATCTCGGCCGGGTTAACTTCGTCAGTAGTTATCTATGTTAAAGCCCAAGAAGGCAGATGAGGGCTCAAGGCCCATAGTCGGTTCAAGGCCTGTAGCAGTAAACTGGCGTTGGTATGTAACTTGTATTGTAAGTTAGGAATAAGTAGAGACCAAACCAGACACATCTATGAGCCGGTATTGGGACTCTGTGAACCGACGGGCGTCACCCGTGTATGTAAGGGGACGACCCGGCGGTGGTTCAGACAACAGACAACAACTCGAGACTTAGGCGAAGCTTGTTTGCTCCCTAGTCATCGAAACCCCATCAATTCCATCACAACTAGACGTAGGCTTTTACCTTCATCGAAGGGGGCGAACTAGTATAAACTATCTTGCGTCCCTGTGTCCGCTTTAACCCCTTCAAGCTAACCCGTTGCGATGGCTCCACGACTAAGTCCTTTCACGAGGATATCTGCCGTGACAAAACCATGACACTCGACCTCTCTTGTTTTTGCAAATATGATTAGTTCATCGTTCCTGATTCAGCCTATTGTGAATAAACATGTTTGCGATGACAATTAGAGATCATAGTTTCTTATGCCATGCTTAATTAGCTAGGAGCTTATAATGGTTTACCTTGCGTGCCAACGTGCTATTAAACTGGTTGTGATGTGGTATGATAGGGTGGTATCCTCTTTTGAACGATTCGAGTGGCTTGACTTGGCACATGTTCACGCATGTAGTTGAAACAAAATCAACATAGCCTCTATGATATTTATGTTCATGGTGCATTATATCCTACTCATGCTTGCATTCGGTGTTGATTAATTTTAATGCATGTTCATGACTGTTGTCGCTCTCTAGCTGGTCGCTTCCCAGTCTTTTTCTAGCCTTCAATTGTACTAAGCGGGAATACTGCTTGTGCATCCAACTCCATAAACCCCAAAGTTGTTCCATATGAGTCCACCATAACTACCTATATACGGTATCTACCTGCCATTCCAAGTAAATTTGTATGTGCCAAACTCTAAACCTTCAAATAAACATTCTGTTTTGTATGCTCGAATAGCTCATGTATCAACTAGGGCTGTCTGTATCTTCCATGCTAGGCGGGTTATTCTCAAGAGGAGTGGACTCCGCTCCTCACTCACGAGAAAATGGCTGGTCACCGGGATGCCCAGTACCATGCTTTATGCAAATCAAATCAAAATAATTGCAAGCAAAACTCCCCCTGGGACTCTTGTTAGTTGGAGGCACTCGTTGTTTCGAGCAAGCCATGGATTGATGCTTGTTTGTGGAGGGGGAGTATAAACTTTACCATTCTGTTTGGGAACCACCTATAATGTGTGTAGCATGGAAGATATTGCCATCTCTTGGTTGTTATGTTGACAATGAAAGTATTCCGCTCAAAATAATATTCATCTCTATTTCAAAACCGAGCTCTGGCACCTCTACAAATCCCTTCTTCCCTCTGCAAAGGGCCTATCTATTTACTTTTATGTTGAGTCATCATCCTCTTACTAAAAAGCACCAGTTGGAGAGCACCACTATCATTTGCATTCATTATAGTTAGTTTACATTGAGTATGACTTGACTGGATCTCTTTTACCATGAATTACAATGTCTAGTCAGTCCTTGATCTTTAAAGGTGCTCTCCATTTATGTTTTGTGGTCTCAGAAAGGGCTAGCAACATACCATCTTGTTATATCATATTATGATTGTTTTGAGAAAGTGTTGTCATCCGAGATTTATTATTATTGCTTGCTAGTTGATTATGCCATTGATATGAGTAAACATGAGACCTAAGAGTTATTGTGAATATGGTTAGTTTATAATCTTTGTTGAAAACTTGAATGTTGGCTTTACATATTTACAACAACAAGAGAAAACAGAGTTTGTAAAATTTTTTCTTTATCACTTTCAGTTTGTCAACTAAATTGCTTGAGGACAGGCAAAGGTTTAAGCCTGGGGGAGTTGATACGTCTCCGTCGTATCTACTTTTCCAAACACTTTTGCCCTTGTTTTGGACTCTAACTTGCATGATTTGAATGGAACTAACCCGGACTGATGTTGTTTTCAGCAGAATTGCCATGGTGTTATTTATGTGCAGAAACAAAAGTTCTTGGAATGACCTGAAACTCCTTGGAGCGTATTTTGAAATAATAAAAAATACTGGCAAAAGATCATGGCCAAGGGGCCCACACCCTAGCCACGAGGGTGGAGGCGCGCCTGCCCCCCTGGGTGCGCTCCCCTACCTCGTGGGCCCCCTGGAGCTCCTATGACCTCAACTCCAACTCTATATATTCGTGTTCGGAGAGGAAAAAAAATCAGGGAGAAAGATTCATCGCATTTTACAACACGGAGCCGCCGCCAAGCCCTAAACTCTCCCGGGAGGGCTGATCTAGAGTCCGTTCGAGGCTCCGGAGAGGGGAATCCGTCGGCATTGTCATCATCAACCATCCTGCATCACCAATTTCATGATGCTCACCGCCGTGCGTGAGTAATTCCATCATAGGCTTGTTGGACGGTGATGGGTTGGATGAGATTTATCATGTAATCGAGTTAGTTTTGTTAGGGTTTGATCCCTAGTATCCACTATGTTCTGAGATTGATGTTGCTATGACTTTGCTATGCTTAACGCTTGTCACTAGGGCCCGAGTGCCATGATTTCAGATCTGAATCTATTATGTTTTCATGAATATATGAGAGTTCTTGATCCTATCTTGCAAGTCTATAGTCACCTACTATGTGTTATGTTCCGGCAACCCCGAAGTGACAATAATCAGGACCACTTTCGATGATGACCGTAGTTTGAGGAGTTCATGTATTCACTATATGTTAATGCTTTGGTCCGGTACTATATTAAAAGGAGGCCTTAATATCCCTTAGTTTCCGCTAGGACCCCACTGCCACGGGAGGGTAGGACAAAAGATGTCATGCAAGTTCTTTTCCATAAGCACGTATGACTATATTCGGAATACATGCCTACATTACATTGATGAATTGGAGCTAGTTCTGTGTCACCCTAGGTTATGACTGTTACATGATGAACCACATCCGGCATAATTCTCTATCACCGATCCATTGCCTACGAGCTTTCCATATATTGTTCTTCGCTTATTTACTTTTCCGTTGCTATTGTTATCATCACTACAAAATACCAAAAACATTACTTTTGCTACCGTTACTTTTGGTATCGTTACCACTACTATCATATTACTTTCCTACTAAACACTTTTCTGCACTAACCCAAGCTCCTTCTCCAACCAGAACCCCACCACCAGCAGTCAGCCGTGTGCCCACTCGAGAGGGCCCGAGGCCTCCACTGTAACGCCCCGAGACCGATGTGCCAGGTGTCTTCCAGTTATTCGGTGTTGTTGCCATGTAATTGCTTGCGTGTCATGCATCTCATATCATGTCATCATGTGCATTGCATTTTCATATGTGTTTGTCTCATGCATCCGAGCATTTTCCCCGTTGTCCGTTTTGCAATCCGGCGCTCCTATGTCACCCAGTGTCCCTTTCTACTTCTTTTCGTGTGCGGGTGTTCAACGTTTTCGGATTGGACCGAGACTTGTCATGCGGCCTTGGTTTACTACGGGTAGACCGCCTGTCAAGTTTCGTACCATTTGGACTTCGTTTGATACTCCAACGGTTAACCGAGGAGCCGAAAAGGCCTCGTGTGTGTTGCAGCCCAACACCCCTCCAAAGTGGCCAAAACCCACCAAAACCCCATCCATCATCTCGGTCGTTCGATCACGACCGCGTGGCCCAAAACCACACCTCATTTGGACTCTCCTAGCTCCCTCTACATATAAATATGCCCTCCCCGTCCATTTTCGCGGACGAAACCCTAGCCCCGCTCCTCCACGCCGCCGGACGCGTCCAGCCTCCACCTCACTCCGACGAATCAAGAGATGCCACGTCGCCCCGCCGCCGCCCTCGTCCACTCGTCCCACGCCACCTGGCCTCCTGCCTCCTCCCCGCCGCCGCGG